>NW_012104876.1:472369-475257 GCF_000951045.1 Mandrillus leucophaeus | reverse complement strand
AATAAATTCGGCATTGATGGAACGTATCTCAAAATAATAAGAGCTATTTATGAGAAACCCACAACCAATATCATACTGAATGGGCAAAAACTGGAAGCACTCCCTTTGAAAATTGGCACAAGACAGGGATGCCCTCTCTCACTACTCCTATTCAACATAGTGTTGGAAGTTCTGGCTACGGCAATCAGGCAAGAGAAAGAAATCAAGCGTATTCAGTCAGGAAAAGAAGAAGTCAAAGTGTCCCTGTTTGCAGATGACATGATTGTATATTTAGAAAACCCCATTGTCTCAGCCAAAAATCTCCTTAAGCTGAAAAGCAACTTCAGCAAAGTCTCAGGGTACAAAATCAATGTGCAAAAATCACAAGCATTCTTATACACAAATACAGATTTTATCATTAACTCTTTAAAATGTCTTTTAAATTTACAGAAGTAACATAGTCATTGCAAAAAAAAAAAAAAAAAAAACTCTGAACAAACAACAAGCAAACAAAACACCTCCTTCTCAAGCACACCTCCTAAAACAGTACAGGACCAAATGAAAACACCTCTGTCCCCTTAAGCCACCCAGAGGTCACACCCACTGTCAGTACCTTCTTCTCCTTCTTCTCCTTCTCCTTCTTCTTCCTTTTTTATTATTTTGTAGAGATAGGCTTGTGCCATGTTGCTCAGACTGGTCTCGAACTCCTAAGCTCAAGGGATCTGCCCCCCTGGACCTCCCAAAGTGTTGGGATTACTGGCGTGAGCCACCACACCTGGCCTATCAATAGCTTCTTGTGTTTGTTCATATATATGTATCTTTGGTTTTCTTTCCTTCTTTTTTACGCAAATGGGATTGTAATATACATATTGTTCTGTGTCCCATTTTTTCACTTAATATCATATTTCAAAAATCTTTCCATGTGGATATATACAGGTCTACTTCCTGCTTTTCATGAGATGTATAGGCATCTATTGAAGGATGCACTGTAACTTACTTGTCCATTTCTCTATCGATAGACATTTGCATTGTTTTGCAAGCTCACATTTTGTAACAAAAAGTTGTTCATGAAGCTACATTGTCCCCATACAACACACGACAGAAAAGAATATTGCCAAAGATGAGAAGGGTAGTAAAAACATACATTTCTGTTTTTTGTCTAATCAAAAGGAATGGAACAAGCCACACTCTTCCCTTAACTGCCATCATTATGTTCATTATAATGCCTGCACTTCAGGGGACACTGCAGCTCAATCTGAGTGAGGCCTGGGGCTCGTTTTTGAGTTCTGCCAGTTGCTTGACAGGGCAGGCTGGATAGGATGCACAGAACGGGGACAGGCTATACAGATTTGTGTCACAGAAACAAAAATCTTTTCATTCAATGAAATAAACAATTACAAATCATCAACAACAAACACATCTTCTGAAGGCCTTCTTGTCTTTGGCTAATTTCTTCATGACTCCTGCCCCAATAACTTGTCTGTTAAGAAGCATGATATAGATTTGAAATATTTGTCTGTGCATTTTTTTTTTCCCGGGAATTAATAGTAAGTTCTTCTCTTGTTTGTCCCCAGGGGAAGTAAAGTGATTTATCTGATTATTAAACTTGAAAATAATCAACTGGACATGCTTAGTTCTAAAACAAAAAATTACTGGTATGCAACCAAATTTTGCCTCTACACCAGAACCCAAGCAAACCTAAGGATTTCGAGGGTTGCCCTCATGTCATTTAGTGCTCTCTCTGGGATTCATAAGGGGAGAGGCTTTTCTATTGTCATGAAGCAAGCTAAACAAATAATCCTGAATAGAAAGGTGGTGCTCCAGACCACTGAAGGAGTTCAAATTTCCATCATGATGATTTTGATTTCTCATTACCCCTCCTTCACCTAGGAAAAAGGCCTTTGATGTATTTCTTACCAGAAACACCAGTCTCTTTTTGGAGATTTCCGTTTCGAAGATGAAATCAATGGCTTTGCTCTGTTCTAATGAAATCCATTATATGGACACTTATTCAGTGTCCACTTCAGATTTCTGAAGTCCACTTCAGATTTCTGCTTTTAAATGTATCACTGATTGAGTGTATGATTCCTGGGGTGAGAGACAGTGCAGTTGAAAGTAACAGCCACTAACTCAGGAGGCAGCATAGTATAGAGCCAAAAGCTCTGGCCCTAGCATCAAACAGACCCAAGCTCAAAACACAGTCATATCAAATGGGTATGTCACTTAACCTCTCTCTGCCTAATTTTCTCTGCATGTCAATTGGAGATAATGTATTATTGGCTTTAAAGAATTGTGAGCATTATTGTAATAAAAATAGGCTGAACTTTCTGAATTTCTCATTTCTGTAGATAAAAACCAATCAAATATCAGCAATTTTGTATGGTTCAACCTATACATGTAAAGCACAGTGCACTTAGTAAACATTAGTAATGATTATTCGGGAGATGTAGGTTCTGTATCCAGCCCCATGGACCAGCTGTGTGACTTTACACAAGTCCTCTAGGTCCCAGAGATTTTGTGAATCCATTAAGGATGTTGAACTACTCTGGAATCACTTTAAAGTTTTTTAATGCCTTTACTCTCTGTGTTTTCACTGAATGATGTCAGTTTTCCCCAATACACAGTGTGTATAAGCTCTTTGAGGGCAGAGATCTTTGTCTAGAGCCTTGTTGTCTCCTTAGTGCCTAGAACAGTCAGTGCCTGGCACATAAGAGGGGCACATTTAGTGAGTGAGCAGATGACTAAATGGATAAATGAAGGCAAAATCAAGGCCAAATAGGAGGCAATTAGTTCTGATCATTTGAGTGCCTTTTTGCCTTTCCTCTCCCAAGGCTGTTGAGACCAAGTTGAGGTGAGATATTCTAGATTGGTGGTCAACAGTGAGTACTGATTGTCTTCCAAAGATAATT
>NW_012104876.1:464065-470711 GCF_000951045.1 Mandrillus leucophaeus | reverse complement strand
CCTCCCGAGTAGCTGGGATTACAGGCACCCGCCACCACGTCTGGCTAATTTTTGTATTTTTAGTAGAGACGGGGTTTCGCCATGTTGGCCAGGCTAGTCTCAAACTCCTGACCTCAGGTGATCCACCCGCCTCAGCCTCCCAAAGTGCTGGGATGACAGGCGTGAGCCACGGTGTCTGGCTGTCTCAGAATATCTTATTGTACTGTACCTTGGGTAACGGAAACCGCGGAAAGCAAAACTGCAGATAAGGGATGACCACTGTACAGGGAAAATCACTCGGTCAGTAAAACAAGTTGAGCCATGCTCTGCCTTCCAAAATAAAGAGTTATGCCCTTCCTGCCACCCCCTGCCTAACATTGGCTGCTTTGACCTAAATATGATGCTTCCCACAGGCAAAAGCAATTGCTCTGTTGTGCTCCACCAACTCCTTGGCAAAATCTGATGCCATCATCCATGCGTATATCCCCTTACACTTTCATTCTTCCTACTAGTGTGGGAGAATCCTGAGCTCTGGCATGGAATTTCACTATGATGCTTGACTATCTTTTGCTGGGATTTGTACCTCTATTTCATGAGTTATCTTATGCCCAGGCAAAGCTTATTGGAAGCTAGAGAGTGTCCAATATTTTTCTTTTACTTAAACAATTTCTCAGTAGTCCTAGAAAAGTCTTTTTGCAGTTCTGCCTCTGAAATTTTGAGAGATGTGAATTTTTATATACTCACAGATCTGTGCAATCATCCCCACAGCCAACTTTAGAACATTTCCATGACCTCAAAAAGAAACTGTGTACCCTCTGGCTATCTCATTCTATTGCCAAGCCTCCCAGCCTTTAACAACTGCTAATCTTCTTCCTGTCTCTTCTCTATTCTGGACTTTCATATAAATGAAATCATATGTCTGGGGGCAGTGGCTCATGCCTCTAATCTCAGCACTTTGGGAGCCTGAGGTGGGTGGATTACTTGAGGTCAGAAGTTCGAGACCAACCTGGCCAACATAGTGAAACCCTGTCCTTACTTATATATATATATATATACACACACACACACACACACACACACACACTATATATATACACACACACACACACACACACACAAAAAATATAAATTTAGCCAGCCAGGTGTGGTGTCACACGCCTGTAGTCCCAGCTACTTGGGAGGCTGAGGCATAAGACTCGCTTGAACCTAAAAGGTGGAGGTTGCAGTAAGCTGAGATTGTGCCACTGCACTCCAGCCTGGGTAACAGAGTGAGATTTTGTCTCAATAAATAATTAAATAAATAAATCAACAAATAAATAAATAAATAAAAGGAATAATATAGTATGTGATATTTTGCATCTTGCTGCTTTCGCATAGCATAATATTTTCAAGGTTCATCCGTGCTGTAGCATGTATCAGTACTTCATTCCTTTTTATGGCTGAAAGATATTCCGTTGTATGAATAGACCGCATATTGTTTCAACAAAGAAACTTAAATGGAAACAATGGGGACCAGTGAACAGGGGCTAGGACAGGCATCAGCAGGCCTGATGGGCTTTAGGATCTGAAAATTCTGGGAGTTTCTGAGACTAGATGGAACACATGAATATCATGCAGGATTTTCAAATACTGGTAGGTAGACAGAGCCCACGGGTCTAGGTTTTCACCAGACCAGTTTCCAGGCCTACTGTACTAGAGATGCTTATAATTTCCCTGCCCACCCATAGGGGATCTGTTCATCACTCCTGGGATCCTAAATGTCTATAGAAACTGCCCCCGTTCCCAGTCTTGTCTGATTGCAGCAGGATTGGTGATCATCTGATCTGATGATGGCCCCCTTTTAGGCAGGTTCATGTTCTATGTAGAACTTCTGTGGTCTGGAGCTTGGGAAATCGGATTTCTCTCTTGGGGGTATGGTATTGGAAAGCCAAGAGTCTGGGAGTCTGAAAGACAAATATACTGAAACTGAAAGGCTATAATACAGACAAGGAACTCGGTCAAACGTGAGGGGCCATTTATGGGCAAAAGTTCTGAGGAGATCAGTCAGTAGAAAGAGGAGAATGAAGCAGGAATACAGTGAGGAGCAGAGACACCAATAGAAATATCATGGGCCTCTGGAGAGAGAATCAGACATTGTAGCTGCCTTGCTACCTGTTCCAGGTCCCACTATGGTGGCCATCTTGGGAGTGTCATGAGATCTTGGTCTCCTTACAATGACCTGTGTCCCGCCTTCCTGCCTCACCAACAACCACAGCTTGTTGTTGAACCAGCTCGAATGTGTCTCTGTTCCTTGACTCCAAAGGAGCCCTGACTGAAGCCTATGCAGAATGGGTATGGAGTCAGGAGTTTGGAGTGCAGAGGGAGGCAAGTCGCAACAGTGGAAGTTCAGCAGGGTGATGGACATTGGCCAAGCAGCACTGGGGCCATCTGGCAACATGGGAGTGGGTGAAGGAAGAGTGCCTGGTAACAGGGTAAAATAAAGAGGGGCAAAGGCTTCTTACAAGCTTCCTGGCCAGAGCTAGATGTGTGTGTGTGTGTGTGTGTGCATCAGCATGTGTGTGCACACGTGTGCATGTCTCAGTGTGGCAGGTTTTGGCAGGGAAGGGGATCTCACGGCAAAATCTTAACCCAAGGTGAGCTTTGCAGCAGATCAGGCAGAGTGGCACAAAGGATAGTCAGACTTGGCTGGCAGCAAGAGCACTGCCTCGCCCTTCTGCCTTCTGCCTCGTCCACATATCATGGTATCGTTCATCTAACCATTGGCTTATGTTGGCAAGGACAAAACCATCCTGCTTAGAAGTTCCCTGGTGAGGACAGCTGTTATAAAACGGAGAAGAACCTTGAGGAAGTGGGAGAGGGAAAAGTGTCTAATGAACACATTTTTCTAGATTTTTCTTCTTCAAATATGCATCTATAGAGATGTACACAGACTACAGTCATGAACCTATGAAGGCTTCAAAACAATAATCCCAAACTCCTCAGCTAGTACCTGAGAAATTCTTAGCAACCTGTAGAAGTCATTCTAGAGCCCACTGACATTGGTAAATTTGAATGCCTGGTTGACTGTCTTGACTGTCCAGAAGTCAGCTGCAGGCATTTCCTTGGGGTTCTCAAAGGCAGGGCAATGCCGTAGAATCCAATGAATCAAAACATACAGGAAGGTACAAAGAAGATTTTACAAATGTGAAGTTAAGTCCACAGCCACTGACGTCCAGGGGCTACACCGTGCTGTATGTTAATTGCAGCTCTTTGCCCCATATTCACACCACTCTTCCTGGCATTGTGCCAGTGCCAGGCCGGCATGTACTTGGGCTCTGGTGCACACTAGCCTGGCAGAGGGAAGCAGAAGTTGAGGCAATCCTGCCACCTGCTGCCTGATATGTTCTGCTAAGCAGCTTTTTGGCTCTTTCAAGCTCTTTTACTTTTAATAATCCCTATTTTGGTATTTTTCTAATTACAAAAATGAGATATGTTTGCTATAAACTTTCAGATAGTAGAAAAGCCTATGAAGTAAAAAGTGAAAGTTGTCCTTCCATAATCCCACTCCCCAGAGGTACCCACTATGACCAGTTCAGTGTGGTTACAGATCTTCTTCTATGTGTTTATACAACTATATATGATACAGTCAATCACTCATTCAAAATATTTCTTCAAGGCCGTCTATGCACCAGGTCAGACACTGGGGCTACAGCTGTCAACAAAATATGATTTCTTCCCTGTTGGAGCTTACATTTCAGTGTAGAGAGACAGGCCCATAAACAAATTAATAATGAATCCGTAATATGCCAGATGATGATGGGGAGAAAATAAGACAGAGTAAGAGAGCTGAGGGGTGGCCAGCAGGGTGGAAAAGGGGTGGGTATTTTACAGAGAGTAGAGAAGGAAGACTCAGAGAACGTGACCTTTGGGCAGGCCCCTTAAGGAAGTGAGGAGTAACTAATGTGTCTATCTGGTGCAAAAACAGAGGCCTGAAGGAGAAATATACTTGAGAAACATCAGAAGTATTGTGTGGCTGGAGTAGAGTGATCAGAGGGGAAGAGCAATAGGACACAAGGTCACAGAGATAACAGTGGGTCGGGGGAAACCCTAGGCCTGCAGGGGCTGGGAGAGGAAGCAGCATTACCTGAGCCCAGTGAGAGTTGGAATTATGGAGGAAGAACCCTGGGACAGCAGCCACTGGAGTGTTTTGAGTTGGGGAGAGGAGGAACGTGATCTAACTTAAAGTTTAAAAGGGTCACTCTGACTACTGTGTTGAGAATAGACTGTAAGAACGTAGAATATGAGCAGGGAAGTGAGGAGAGGTGGAAAGCAGATATCCAAGACCTGGTCTACTCCAATGTTTAAAGATCAGAAAAGTGAGGAGTAACTAGCTAAGGAGGCTGGGGAAGAGACCAAGGTGAGGGATGTTGGTTTAAAAGCTAAGGGAAGAAAGTATAGCAAAGAAGAGGGAGTGACCCACTGTGTCAAATGCTGCTGATGGGTCAAGTAAGTTAAGGTCTCAAAATTGGCCATTGGATTTAGAAATGTAGAGGTCACTGGGGGAACATGGTGGCCATTGGTGATCTTGATACGAATATGGAGTCAGAGAAGAGCAAAATCCTGATGTAGTGGATCCAAGAGAGAATGGTGGCAGAAAACAGGAAATGCTACAAACACCAGGAAGAGAAAGAGAATAGAATGAGGGGGGAAAGTGCAATAAGAACTCCAGCCATAGAGCAATTCTTCCCAAAATATGGTCCTCATAAGGGTAGGAAATGGGGTGGGGTGGAGAGCTGCTGTTTCATAGGAGACAAAAAAGATACGGTAACTAAATGCAATGCAGGATTCTTCATTAGATATCACACTGAACTGCTGGTTGTGGTGGCTCACGCCTGTAATTCCAGAACTTTGGGAGGCCGTGGCGAGCAGATCACTTGAGGTCAGGAGTTCAAGAACAGCCTGGCCAACATGGTGAAAACCAGTCTCTACCAAAAATACAAAAAATTAGCCTAATATGGTGGCTTGCGCCTGTAATCCCAGCTACTCAGGAAGCTGAGGCAGGAGAATCTCTTGAACCCAGGAGGTGAAGGTTGCAGTGAGCCGAGATCGTGCCACTGCACTCCAGCCTGGGTGACAGAGTGACACTCTGTTTCAAAAAAAAAAAAAAAACAGTAAACAATTTATTGAAGGTATTGTGAGACAATTTGAGAAATATGAATTTTGGCTGTTTTTAGCATTACTGCTTTGATGTTAAATATCTTGGGTATGATAGTGACATTGTGCTTATGGTTCTTAGAAGATACATGCTGAAGTATTTAGGGCTGAAGTGCTGCTAAAATATGAGGACAAAACTCTGATTTTTTTATCTTGCCCAAATTCCTATCTAAGGGGCCTGGGGAGTCATGGCCTACAAATCATAAATTCTCATCAGATGGATTTATTTAACCCTATATATTGTGACTTTCCAATCTGACTCTGGCATAACATTGCAAGACAAGGAAGAAAATAAAAATATTTTACCCCAAAACAAGTTTCTTTGCCATATTTTGAAATGGCCCTACAAAGCCGTTCTTTGTGGGGGAAAATTTATATCTGTAAAGAATCTCTATTAACATAGCTAGATATTTTTCTTTCAGATCCTCCCAATCCAAAAGAGATTAAGATCTGAACAGGAAACATTTGTCATCTATTGTCTCTAAGGGCAGCCACTATAAGACTTGAAAAGAACTTTGGTCTCCACAATATTTACCTAAACCTGAACATTCCCTTTCTATGAATCCCAGGTCTTTAGACAAACTCAACCAATTAATTGTCAGCCAGAAAATATTTAGATTCGCTTATAGCCTAGAACATCCCCCTCCTCCCCATGCCCTGCTTTGAGCTGTCCCACCTTTCTGGACCAAACCAATATATTTCTTAAATATATTTGATTGATGTCTCATGCCTCTCTAAAATGTATAAAACTAAGCTGTTCCCCAACCACTTCAGGACCTCTTGAAGGCTGTGTCACGGACCACGGTCACTCATATTTGACTCAGAATAAATCTCTTCAAATATTTTACAGAGTTTGATTCTTTCTGTCAACAAATGACAAATGTCTGCAACTTTTCAGTGTTCCAGAATTTACACACACGCACACCACATGTATCCAGAGAGATAGAGGAAACATGTCAAAATGTTAAAAATTTTAAGTGAAATATAAATTTAAAATACATGTATAATTCTTGGAGTACCTGCATCAGAATTGCCTAGGATACTTCTTAAAAATACATATTTCTGGCTCACTTCAGCTCTTTCTCTTTTTTCCACTTGCATATTATTACAAATACAAATTTTCTTTTCTTTTTTTTATTATTATACTTTAAGTTCTAGGGTACATGTGCACAACATGCAGGTTTATTACATATGTATACATGTGCCATGTTAGTGTGCTGCACCCATTAACTCGTCATTTACATTAGGCATATCTCCTAATGCTATCCCTCTCCACTCCCTCCCCACAATAGGACCCGGTGTGTGATGATCCCCTTCCTGTGTCCAAGTGATCTCATTGTTCAATTCCCACCTATGAGTGAGAACATGCGGTATTTCGTTTTCTGTTCTTGCGATAGTTTTCTGAGAATGATGGTTTCCAGCTGCATCCATGTCCCTACAAAGGACATGAATTCATCCTTTTTTATGGCTGCAT
>NW_012104876.1:443676-458435 GCF_000951045.1 Mandrillus leucophaeus | reverse complement strand
ATTTTTTGTATTTTTAGTAGAGACAGGGTTTCACCGTGGTCTCGATCTCCTGACCTTGTGATTCGCCTGCCTCGGCCTCCCAAAGTGCTGGGATTACAGGCGTGAGCCATCGCGCACGGCCTACTTCATTTTTTTTGAGGAGATAAATGGAGTTGCTACTTGTACAAAAGAGTCAGGTGCTCATTTTCTCCCCTGATTCAGTAAGTATTTTAAAAGAAAAGATGAAAAAGTTGAAATGATGACTGGAGAGGTAAAGATGGCCTGCCATAAGCCTTCTGGAAAAATCTGTGGAAAAAACCCACAGCACTTTCTATACAGATAGGAAAATAAATCTATGTATAGAAAAATAATAGTGTTATCAAGAATCCAAGGTACATTTTAAAAACAGTTTAAATGCCATTTTAATAAAGTGCTGCAATTTTAGAAAGGTTATGAAACATCTTGACAAGCATTTGGTTTCTACATTTCCTTAAGGTAGGAGGCTGATGTTATAATATTCAATCCAAAATAAGTAATGAAAATTCTTGCCATAGCACAGATCCCCAAGCCATTATGTGAGGTGTTTCAAGTCAATAAACTGTTACAAGATTAAATCTGACAGCTGCTTTAAAAAATATGACTACTGTTGATTTTTTTTTAGCACAATACAAAATGCGGTAGAAAAATTTCTGATTGTGATAGATTTGAGGTTAAATATAATTATTTTAGAAATGAAATAGAAAAACAAATTCTGAATCTGTTATCTTACTGCAGCGGACTATCATTTCCCCTGTATCTTATTTCTTTCTATGAATAGCATGGGACAAAATAACTTCATCAATCCGGAGTGATTGAGATCAAATGTTACAATGGTGAGGTGGACAGAAGAGGGAGACCAGAGAGGGACAAGGACCTATCTATGTCCTCCCACGCCTAGAACCACCATGTATAAACATTAGTTTAAAAGGAATGTCAAGGACAGTTTTGATGGAGAAAAGAATTTACAGAAAGACAGGTGTAGTTTGAGAGATGGGGAAGGAGCGGTATTTGGGAGTTTGAGCTAACAGTGCATGTGTTGATTATGTATATTTATGTGTCTCAGGCTTTTGTTTTGCTTTGTTTTTTTAACTGCAGCTAGAGTCTTCTCCTCAGTCTCACTAAGAAGTGGCCCAGAGCAACGTGTTTACTTGTTGATAGGGAAATGGATAGCTGGGCCAAACACTGTTCAGTGCCTGCTCATTGGTCTTCCTGTCTTTATGTCTTACTTGATAGCAGAACCCTGCTTGTGTCAGGCTTTCTAGCCAAGAGCTCTTGATCTCAAGGAATGTGTCCCTAGTCATTGTCATCACTGGTCCAAGCCAAGCATGGTCATCCCATTCCTCTTGCCATATTTATAGGTGCCTGCATGGCCTAGCTTGGATCAGTGAAATAAGGTGAAGTTCACTGGGGGACTTCTGGGAAAGATTTCTCTCTCTGATCAAAGAGAGAGGCATATATAGAGAAAGTATTTTCCCTACATTCACTTCCTGTTTTTGGAAGTTGTCAGGTGATGGTGTGATGCTTGGAGCTGCTAAGTACATTTTAGACTAAGAGAGACATCACTTGCCCATGGAAGACAGCATAGTGGAAAGACAGAAATGGGGGCTTGAGCTGTGGTCCTTTCCCTGTAACTACATCCTTCTAAACTTTTTATTATGTGAGAAAATTAGATGTATTTATTGTGTAAACTGGTGTTAGCGAGTTACTCTATTACTTGCAGTCAAATGCAACTGAACAGATACAAGACATGAATAAGGTAAATGACATATTCAGGAGTACTCAGATTGTTGTGTCAGCACAAGGGATAGATCTGGAATGAACATGGAGCTTGGAGTTAAATAGGCCTATGTTTGATAACGAACTTGCTGTGTGCTCTCAGACAAGTTACTTCACCTCTCTTGGCCTCAGTTTTCTCTTCTGCTAAATGGGGATAATACCACCCACCTCATGGAATTGTTGCATGGGCTAAATGAAATCAAGTAATATGGCTGATGGTCAATGAATGTTAGCTTTCTTCTGTTTCCTCCATGACTCTGCTTCCAGTGCAATCTTTTTATTCCATTTCAAAAAAAGTGTTCATTTTCAGAAACTTAACTTGAGAATTCTTAATGCAGTGCTTTAATACAGTAAAAATTTTTAGTTTTTTTCCTACAAAATGCATTTGAAAAGTGCACTCTTGACCTTGTCTTTTCTTTAGAATCATATTAGCAGTTGGATGTAAATATGAAATATTAGTAGTACATAATCTCAGAGTACCTAAAGGATTTATTTTATTTCAGTGTAAGCAATTTTATATATTTACAAAGCACCTTTTCTCCGAAAGCCCCACAAACAGTAGATTAGTTAGTACATTAGTATCTGGATGAGTAACTGCTGAAGATCTAAACTCTATTCTGAAAATTAATATAGATTTCCTGCAATTTGATGCACTATCTTGAAAATCTTTAAGTGCTTCTTAAAAGTAATCCTTAGGTCTCTGTTATGAATGCTATTTTCAAATGACAAAAGCAGATGGAAATAGAGAATGGCTCAGTTTTTCTTATCTATGAATACTGGAAAGCAAAATGATCTCAATAACAGTAATTTATAAAGTGACCATGGCATTTTATAGCACAGATGTTAACAGCTTCACACGTGACCACATACTGTTTTGTGCCAGGTGGTGCACTAGTTCTTTCCAGTCATCATCTCATTAAGTTGTGCCAACAGCTCTCTGTGGTAGATTCCGTCATCCCCACTTGAGAGATGAAAAGACTGAGACTTGAGAAGTTTAACAATCTGTCCAAGGTCACCCAACGATTTAAAGTGGCACAGCTGGGATTCAACTCAAATTCTGTCGGATTTTGGAGCCCTTGCCCCGAATTCCTACACCATACTGTTGACTACTAAGCTTGCTAAACCTTCCTGAGTTACCATACTCTCTTGAATAACTGGACCTGAACATATATCACATTCATTACAATACTAGTTAGCATTTATTGGGCACCTATCTATGCCAGGTAAATGATAACATTTAATTATCAGAACAACCCTGAAAGGTAGATAAAGATATATATTTTTGTTATTATTATTATTATTATTCCAACTTAACAAATGAGGAGAGTGAGAGGCAGTGGTGGGCTGTGACTTCTCCAGGTTTGCACAATTTTAGTAATGCACATTCAAACCCAGGACAGCCTGACTCCAGAGTCCATGTTTCTTTCCACTCTACCATGTAACTTCCTATTGTAACAAAAGTAAGCCACCATGGGGAAGCTGCTGCATGTTTAAGATGGGAAATGTATCTGCATTCATATACTTTTAAGTATCTCAGGGCCTTACATTTCTTTCTTTTTATTATTATTATTATTATACTTTAAGTTCTAGGGTACATGTGCATAACGTGCAGGTTTGTGACATATGTATACTTGTGCCATGTTGGTGTGCTGCACCCATTAACTCGTCATTTACATCAGGTATAACTCCCAATGCAATCCCTCCCCCCTCCCCCCTCCCCATGATAGGCCCCGGTGTGTGATGTTCCCCTTCCCGAGTCCAAGTGATCTCATTGTTCAGTTCCCACCTATGAGTGAGAACATGCGATGTTTGGTTTTCTGTTCTTGCGATAGTTTGCTAAGAATGATGGTTTCCAGCTGCATCCTTTCTCAAAAGAAGACATGCATACAGCCAACAGACACATGAAAAAATGCTCGTCATCACTGACCATCAGAGAAATGCAAATCAAAACCACAATGAGATACCATCTCACACCAGTTAGAATGGCAATCATTAAAAAGTCAGGAAACAACAGGTGCTGGAGAGGATGTGGAGAAATAGGAACACTTTTACACTGTTGGTGGGACTGTAAACTAGTTCAACCATTATGGAAAACAGTATGGCGATTCCTCAAGGATCTAGAACTAGAAGTACCATATGACCCAGCCATCCCATTACTGGGTATATACCCAAAGGATTATAAATCATGCTGCTATAAAGACACATGCACATGTATGTTCACTGCAGCACTATTCACAATAGCAAAGACTTGGAATCAACCCAAATGTCCATCAGTGACAGACTGGATTAAGAAAATGTGGCACATATACACCATGGAATACTATGTAGCCATAAAAAAGGATGAGTTTGGGTCCTTACATTTCTTTTGTTCCTGAAACAACTAGAATAGTGCTAGGCACCTACTTGGTACTCAATGAGTGATTGGTTGATTAATCAATGGACTGATTGATAATAAGCAATAATATCTCCTTTGAACACATTTCCTTCTGAAGAAATATTAAAGGCCAGACAATGGCATGAGTTGACATGAGTTACATCATAACTTACTATATATATATATATGTTTATATATATAATTATTGTGAAGGTAGGGAAAATGCTTTCTCTATATATGCCTCTCTGATCAGAGAGGGAAATCTTTCCCAGAAGTCCCCCAGTGAACTTCCCCTTGTTTCATTGACCCAAGCTAGGCCACGCAGACACCTATAAATAAATATATATATTCACAAAGACTGTGTGTGTGTGTGTGTGTGTGTGTGTGTGTGTATTCACAATGATTGCAGGATAATTTCACAGCAATGACAATTTCATCAGTTTCTGGAAGTCTTGAGGATACAATTGTCAAAATGAAAGTTGATCACATCATTTTTAAAAGGTCAAATGTAGCAGTAGTTCTACAAGATGAAAACAAAAAGGCTGGAGGCCTGATTTTTCATTAGACCTTCATGTCAGAGTCAAGCATTGGATATGAATCAAAATAGTTTGCAGAACTAAAATTTTAAGTGTCACAGCCATAGTAACCCTCCAGCAGATATATAACTTAAAATTCTTGTCATTTTGCATATTCATGAACTTGAAGAAATAGAATGAGTTGGGGTGGAGAGTGATGTGTATTTCAGGAAGAAAATAAAGTTTGATGTTTTAAAAAATTGCATTGCAATTTCATTTACAGAATTTCAGATTGGAGGCCTGTGGGAAACTAGTGAGTCAGAATAAATTGGGAGAACTAGAATTGAGTTCTGGCTCTATTACTAACCTATTAGTAATAAGTAATAATTATTAGTAATATTACTAATAATATTTGTTCTCAGTAACACATTTTTGTATTCGTACAAACATTACTAGTAAAAAGTTAATAATAGAGCCAGAATTCGATTCTAGTTCAGAGAGGGGAAGGGATGATGTGCAACTTTGGGAGCACATCATCCCTTCCCATCTCTGGAGCTCCATTTCCCCATCTGTACAATGGAGGTTTGACCAGATGATCTGTGAAGCCCCTTTCATGTACGAGTACTTAGGAATGTCAACCCATTCTCTTTCCTTTTCTTCCTAGGTCATTGCCATAGGAGGAAGAGTGGACATTCTTGAGAAAAGTCATTTTGACAGAAAAACTGTCTTTAGCTGAAAGTACTTGGAGACTGCAAGGCTCTTCATTTGTTTCTGGAGCTAATAGCATGTTCTGTGTGTATATTTGTCAGGATTGTTGTGATTTCCAGTGACTGAAAGCCAGGTGGAATTTTGCTTAGGCAAAAAAAAAAAAAAAAGGCTTATTGGTGATCATGTGACCGAGCCATGGGAAGGCAGGAACAACTAGAACAAAAGACTTGAGTAACTAACAGGATTTCTCTCTCTCTCTGTGTCTGTTTCTCTTTCATTCTGTCTCTCTCCTTTCCCACCCTTCCTCCCTCTTTTTTTCTGTCTCCCACCTCTGCCTCTCTGAGTGTCAGTTTCATTCTCGCAGACTTCTCCCACACCACTGATGCATGGTAGCTGGCCAGTTCTGTACACATATACCCATGCCCCAGAGTTGCTACCAGAGAGGACTTTCTATTCACTCTTTCTATGCCCATGTATTCAAAGTCCCTGGAAGGATTTTAATTGATCCAGTTTGGATCAGGTGCCCATGTCTCTACCAGTCACTGTGTGCAGGCAACAGAGTTCCAGAAGAACATAGCAGGCATCCTTCAAAAGCATGGTTGGAGTGGAGAAAAAGCATTTCCCAGAAGGGGAGTGCTGCTCTAGGTAGACAGAACACAAGACTAGATAACCACTGCAGTGAGGTTTCATTGCAGGGCTTCATGGAAGACTGCTGAACACAATCCACAATGACACCAAAAGGCTCCATGGTATTTTTTGTAATCAGGAGGGTTCTAGAAAAGCAGATATTTTAATGTTGAATCCAAAGGTTGAATACATTTTTACCAGTTTCTTTTCTACAATGCAGCTATGCCCTGTGGTTTGGCAAGAGACATCCATTTTCTATAATGTCGTTCAAGGAGTAAGCAACAGAAACTTCATTCCTTTTTTCTTATTCATAGCAATACTTGATACTTACATACTCTGGCATTTTCATCAAAGGATCTTAGAACATACAATTAGCAAGTATTAGTCAGTTTTCAGATGGGAAGTCAGAGATGCTGAGAAGGCAAAGCCAGGCACCTTGAGTCTGCCTGGGATGGTGAACTTCTGGAAAGTACCTTTTCTAACCCTGGCCTAGTCAGCGGGAGTTTGAGGGTGACATACCCTCCAGTTCAGAAGCCAGATTCCAGTCACAAGAAAAAAAACTGGAAGGTCAGGCTGTCGCAGAAACAGAAACACTCAGATGTGGAAGAGGTCTTGGGGGCCAGATGCAGCTCGACCTTCCATCCAGTGCATATGCTCGTTCTAGATTATCCCCCATCATGAGTAGTCATGTGGTGTCCAGAAGCTGCACACTATTCAGTTTACTGTGAAAAAGATTTTGTTGTTGGAACTAGGCTATTCTTTAAGTTAGAATCTGTCTTCCCCAGGGCAGCCACTCTTTTTTTTTTTTTTTTTTTTTTTTTTTGTCATTCACTCTTAAAGGCTTGTTTTGTGACTGACACCCTTCTAGCCTAGGGATGCAGAGGTGAATAAGAGTTGGTCTCCATCTTCCAGGATCTCAGTGTCCAGTGGAAGAAACAGACCCATCTGTCTATGGCAGTTGCTTTAGTGGATGTGTGAACATTGTTCCCAGAAGTGAAAATGCTTATCACCCTCCCGAGAAGTCAGAAAAATTCTCCTTGAGGGGCTAACTCTGGAGCTGATTTTTGAAAGATGATTGAGAATCTGTCACACGATCGAAAATGAATCCTAGACTAGGCAGAGGTGATACCAGAATATGCAAAGTCTCAGAGGTGAACAAGAGAATGGCCCATGAAGGGAACCACAGGTGATTCAGTGTGACTGGAGACAGGTGTGTGAAGTTTAAAAGGCCAGACTAATGGTGCTGGGAAAATTGACTAGCCATAAGTAGAAAGTTGAAACTGGATCCTTTCCTTTCTCCTTATACAAAAATTAATTCAAGATGGATTAGAGACTTAAATGTTAGACCTAAAGCCATAAAAAACCCTAGAAGAAAACGTAGGTAATACCATTCAGGACATAGGCATGGGCAAGAACTTCATGTCTAAAACACCAAAAGCAAGGGCAACAAAAGCCAAAATTCACAAATGGGATCTAATTAAACTAAAGAGCTTCTGCACAGCAAAAGAAACTACCATCAGAGTGAACAGGCAACCTACAGAATGGGGGAAAATTTTTGCAATCTACTCATCTGACAAAGGGCTAATATCCAGAACCTATAAAGAACTCAATCAAATTTACAAGAAAAAAACAATTGACCCCATCAAAAAGTGGGCAAGGGATATGAACAGACACTTCTCAAAAGAAGACATTCATACAGCCAACAGACACATGAAAAAATGCTCATCATCACTCGCCATCAGAGAAATGCAAATCAAAACCACAATGAGATACCATCTCACACCAGTTACAATGGCAATCATTAAAAAATCAGGAAACAACAGGTGCTGGAGAGGATTTGGAGAAATAGGAACACTTTTACACCATTGGTGGGACTGTAAACTAGTTCAACCATTGTGGACAACAGTGTGGCGATTCCTCAAGGATGTAGAACTAGAAATACCATTTGACCCAGCCATCCCATTACCGGGGATATACCCAAAGGATTATAAGTCATGCTGCTATAAAGACACATGCACACCTATGTTTATTGTGGCACTATTCACAATAGCAAAGACTTGGAATCAACCCAAATGTCCATCAGTGACAGACTGGATTAAGAAAATGTGGCACATATGTACCATGGAATACTATGCAGCCATAAAAAAGGATGAGTTCGTGTCCTTTGTAGGGACATGGATGCAGCTGGAAACCATCATTCTCAGCAAACGATCGCAAGAATGGAAAACCAAATACCGCATGTTCTCACTCATAGGTGGGAATTGAACAATGAGATCACTTGGACACAGGAAGGGGATCATCACACACCGGGTCCTATTGTGGGGAGAGAGTGGAGAGGGATAGCATTAGGAGATATACCTAATGTAAATGACGAGTTAATGGGTGCAGCACACCAACATGGCACATGTATACATATGTAACAAACCTGCACGTTGTGCACATGTACCCTAGAACTTAAAGTATAATAATAATAATAATAAAAAGGCCAGACTACAGAGTAAACCAGGGCTATATAATAAAGGACCCCTATATCACAGCAAAGATGTGGTGCTTACATTATGAGCTAGTGGGTCTTGGCACTTCTAGGGTCATTCGTCACTGAGAATCTGATGAAAGGCTAGAGGGGCTCTCTCTCCAGAGAAATACACGCGCGCGCACACACACACACACACACACACACGTACATCCTTCACAACATTGCTTACCATTTCACAGAAGCTCTAAAGTCCATTCGTATATTAATTCATTAAGGAGTCACTAGGGGAATTAGGGGCCCGGAGGCAGTCTCTGTGTTAGATGCTGGAGACAGAACAGTATTGTGTGTTGAATTGGGTCCCCCCAAAATATATGTTGATGTCCTAGATCACAGTATTTCAAAATGTGACCCTATTTGGAAATAGGACCCTTAAAGATATAATCAAGTTAAAGTTAGGTCATTAGGGTGAGCCCTCACCCAATATGACAGATGTTCTTATAAAAAGAAAAAACTTAGATGCAGAGATACATACACACAAAACACCATGTAAAGATAAAGACAGAGATGAAGGTGATGCATATACAAGCTGAGAAATGCTGAGAATCACCAACAAACCACCAGGAGCTACGAGAGAGGCATGGAACAGATTCTTCCTCAGAGTCTCAAGAAGGAACCAACCCTGCTGACACCTTGATCTCAGACTTCTAGACTCCAGAACTGTGACACAATACATTTCTGTTGTTTAGGCCACTCAGGATGTGGTATTGTGTTATGACAGCCCTAGCAAACTAATATAAGCAGTGAACAAAGAAAATCTGCATTCTGTTCTTATGAAGCTTATACTCCAGTGAGGAAGAGAGATCATGACTGGGCATGGTGGCTCACGCCTGTAGTCCTAGTACTTTAGGAGGATGAGGTGGGTGGATTACTTAAGCCCAGGAGTTTGACACCAGCCTGGGCAACATGGCAAAACCCTATCTAGAGTTTAAGCTTGGGCCCTCTCATTTGCTTATAGTCTCTAAATTATTTCATCCAATCCTATGACTTTACATATTATCTATGTATGCTGATGGCTCTAAATATTTTGTCTTCAATCCAGACCTCTTCTTTGAGTTCCATGTTCATATATGCAACCTCCTGCTTAATCACTTCCTTTATATGTCTAATAGGCATCTGAAATTTAATATAACCAAAGCAAAACATTTGACTCCCTACCTCCTACCATATCCCTGCAAAACCGTTCCCCCCACAGGCTTCTCCATCTCAGAAAATGGAATCACAGTCCAACAGTTGCTCAAGCAAAAACCTAGGACATTCTTGATTGCTCACTTTTTCTTCATCCCTTCCATATATACCCTGAAAAATTCCATTGGGCTGTACCTAAAAAGTATATCAAAATTTAACCACCTCTCACTACCTCCACTATTCTCCTCCTAGTTTAAGCCTGGTCCAAAGAGACTAGTCACTCCTTGCTTGGACCACTGAAATAGTGTCCTCACTATTCTAATTCTTCTTTTGGCCCCATTCCAATCCATTCTCTATATCACAGCCAGAGTGATCTTTCTAAAATGTAAATCAGATCGTTTCTTTCAATTTTTTTTTCAAAATCCTCCAATGTCTTGCTGTCTATCTAAGTGGAATACCTTAGAATAAAATCTAAAATCCTGATTATGGCCTATAAAGCCCAGAGGACTGGTTCCTGCCATTCTCTCATCTCATTTTCTGCTAGTTGCCCCCTTACTCATGCTGCTACAGCCACACTGATTTCCTTGTTGTTCCTCAAGCACACCTAACATGTTCCTATTAGAGCCTTTGCATTTCTATTTCCTTTGCCTTTAAGGCTATTCCCCCAAATATTTATATAGCTAGATTCTTATGGTATCATCTCAGCTCAAATGCTACCTTATTTTGAAATGGCCTTCCCTGACTATCCTATCTAAAATTGCACCCACCATTTTGTTTATGATGGAAAGCAAAGTAATTTTTTAAAAATGAGAATGATATGGAAAAGTTATATAGTATTGCTCCCTTTAGTCTATCAGAAAGACTAACCTTTAAAATTCTTAGTTTAAGTCAATCAGAAAGATTATCCTCTGAAATTCTTGGTTGGAATGAAATGTATCTGTTTAAAATAAATATTTTGGAGGAGCTAGTATCATAGCATGAAGTGGATAGAGAAAACACTGCTTCAGAGTAAACTCTGTAAGAAAATGTTAGTAAAAAAAAGTTGTATGCATACTCTTTAGGAAGGTATAATTTGCAACACAGACCAATTTTAAGTAGAAGAGATAAAAACATCAGCATCAAACATTGTGAAGACATCCTCTTTAGTCAACATAATTTACCAAAATGCTAGCAGCTGTAGCAGCAGAAGAGTGGTTTTGAGCTTCATCTCTATGGTCTTGGAAAATTCTGGTCTAATAGAAACCCTTGGGACTTCATAGCAGCTTGAAACACTACAATCAGTTTTTATCCAGGGGTTTTTGTAATCTTGAGAGATGACCTAAACTCAGAGCAGATGCCCATAGGATGATGGCTTCCAAAGGCTCAGCAAACTAAACTTTCGTTGGAACTGAAGCCCACATATGTAGGCCAGAACTTGCATACTAAACCTAAGAAGAGAAACTAACTGCTAAAATAGAATATTTAAATAAAATCAAGAGTCTTCTAACATAAGAAAGCAAAGTGTACAGTATATAATCTGACCGTTAGACATCGTACACATGTATTAAAATATCACTCTGCGTCTCATAAATTTGTACAATTATTATATGTCAACTAAAAACAAAAGGAGATAAAAGTATTGTATAAAGTGAAACAAAACAAAGCATTACCTGTCATACCAAATACCAGAAAAAAACACAACCAAGTGACACCAATACTGAGATGAACCATGCATTGGAATTATCTGACAAGGATTTTAAAGCAGATGTCATAAAAATGCTTCAATGATCTATTACAAATTCTGTTGAATTTACAAGTTCTTTTGAAACAAGTAAAAATATTAATATTATGAGAGGTGCATGAGAGACAGAGTGGGACTGAAAAAGTATTTGAAGTAATAATGGATGAAAATTCCCCAAAGTTGTCAAAAGACATAAACCTAAAGATTCAAGCAGCTGAGAAAATCTCTGTTAGGATAAACCCAAGGAAATTCACACCAATATAAATCCACACCACATAAATTTGCAAGGATGGAGTAGGAGGTAGAGAGTCAGATACAGCATAATTAAACATCTGAAAGCCGAAGAAAAAAAAATCTTGAAAGCAGCCAGAGAGAACCATGCCTTACCTATAGGAGACCAGTTTGAATCACAGAGGGTTTCTCAAATGACATCACGGAGGCCAGAAGGAAGGGGCACGTTTTTTAAGTAATGAAAGAAAAGACATGTCAATTACAATTTCTGTATCCAATGAAACCATTCTTTGAGAATGAAGGGAGAAATCAAGATATTTTCAAGTGAAGGAAAACTGAGAGAATTTGACCTACCCTGAAATAATGGCTAAAGGAAGTTCTCTAAAGAACAAGAAAATGTTAGCAAAAGGAGATACGAACCTTCAGAAAGGAAGGAAGAATAATGGAATTGGTAAAAAATAGAAGTAAATGTAATGGACTATTCTTTACTTCATGAGTTTCTTTAATCATATTTTATAGTTGAAGGAAGTGTTGTTATGCTATCTGATGTGGAGCTCAATGATTTTGGAGAAAATACTTGAGACAGTTGTATTTGAAAAGTGGGGAGGTTATACAAAGAACTCAAACAAATTTACAAGAAAAAAACAAACAATCCCATCAAAAAGTGGGCAAAGGATATGAACAGACACTTCTCAAAAGAAGACATTCATACAGCCAACAGACACATGAAAAAATGCTCATCATCACTCGCCATCAGAGAAATGCAAATCAAAACCACAATGAGATACCATCTCACACCAGTTAGAATGGCGATCATTAAAAAGTCAGGAAACAACAAGTGCTGGAGAGGATGTGGAGAAATAGGAACACTTTTACACCGTTGGTGGGATTGTAAACTAGTTCAACCATTATGGAAAACAGTATGGCGATTCCTCAAGGATCTAGAACTAGATGTACCATATGACCCAGCCATCCCATTACTGGGTATATACCCAAAGGATTATAAATCATGCTGCTATAAAGACACATGCACACGTATGTTTATTGTGGCACTATTCACAATAGCAAAGACTTGGAATCAACCCAAATGTCCATCAGTGACAGACTGGATTAAGAAAATGTGGCACATATACACCATGGAATACTATGCAGCCATAAAAAAGGATGAGTTTGTGTCCTTTGTAGGGACATGGATGCAGCTGGAAGCCATCATTCTTAGCAAACTATCGCAAGAACAGAAAACCAAACACTGCATGTTCTCACTCATAGGTGGGAACTGAACAATGAGATCACTTGGACTCGGGAAGGGGAACATCACACACTGGAGCCTATCATGGGGAGGGGGGAGGGGGGAGGGATTGCATTGGGAGTGATACCTGATGTAAATGACGAGTTGATGGGTGCTGACGAGTTGATGGGTGCAGCACACCAACATGGCACAAGTATACATATGTCACAAACCTGCACGTTATGCACATGTACCCTAGAACTTAAAGTATAATAATAATAAGAAAGAAAGAAAGAAAGAAAGAAAGAAAGAAAGAAAGAAAGAAAAGTGGGGAGGTTAAAGGGACCTAAATAGAATTAATGTTTCCATACTTCACTCAATTGGTAAAATGTCAATACCATTAGGCTGTGATAATTTATGTATGTGTGTAGTAAGACCTAGAGCAGCCATTAAAACTATATGAAGTGATATAATCAAAAGCTTTATAAATAAATACAATAGAACTCTAAAAGTTGTTCAGGTAGCCTACAGGAAGGCAAGAAAAAATATCAGAGGAGGAAGAAACAGAGAATGAACATAAAATAAATATTAAAATGACACACTTAAGCTCTAGAAATTCAATAATTACTTTCAATGTAAAGGGTCTAAATTCACCAATTAAAAGAGATTGGCAGAATAGATTTTAAATATGTGACTCAATTATATGCTGTTCATAAGCAATGCACTTCAAATATAACAGGATAGTTTGAAAGTAAAGGGATAGAAAAAGATGCTCTACAAGCATTAATCAAAAGAAAGAAGTGGCAATATTAATATCAGATAAAGTAGACTTCAGAGCAAAGAAAATTATCAGAGACAAAGAGAGATATTACATAACGATAAAGGGTCAAACCACTGAGAAGACCACCGAAGAATAGAGCTGCAAAATACATGAGCAAAACCTATAGAGCTGAATGGCGAAATAGACAAATCTACAATAATACTTGGAGACTTCAACAATCCATTCTTAACAATTGATAAAATTGCTAGACAAAAAATCATCAAGGATATAGCTTAACACAATTAACCAGTAGGATCTAATTGACATATATAGAACATTCCACCCAAACACAGCAGAATACACATTGTTTTTCCAAGTTCCTATGAAACATTCACCAAGATAACTATATACTGGGTTACAAGAAAATTTAGCAAATTAAAATAATGGAAATTATATACAATGTGTTATTTGGCCAATGTGGAATCAAACTAGAAATCAATAACAGAAAAATAAAAGGGAAATATCTAAACACTTGGAAACTAAACAGCATGCCTAATAATACATGAGTCAAAAAGGCAGTCTCAAAGGAAATTTAAAAATAAATAGGACTGAATAAAATGAAAATACAACATGTCAAAATATATGGAAATCAGCTAAAACAGTGCCAAGAAGGAAACTTATAACACTGAATGCTTACATTGGAAAAGGGCAAAAGTCTCAAATCAATAATTTAGGCTGACATCTTAAGAGCCTAGAAAAAGAAGAGCAAGTCAATGCCATTGTTTTCAGTGGCATAGAAAACAGACAACCATTAGAAAAACTGATGAAACAAAAAGCTGGTTCAGGCCGGGAGTCGTGGTTCATGCCTGTAACCTCAGTACTTTGGGAGGCTGAGGCGGGCAGATCAACTGAGGTTGGGAGTTTGCGACCAGCCTGACTAACATGGAGAAATCCCATCTCTACTAAAAATACAAAATTAGCTGGGTGTGGTGGTGCATGCCTGTAATCCCAGTTACTCGGGAGGCTGAGGCAGGAGAATTGCTCGAACCTAGGAGGCGGAGGTTGTGGTGAGCTGAGATGGTGCCACTGCACTCTAGCCTGGGCAACAAGAGCAAAACTCAAAAACAAAAAAAATCTCAAA
>NW_012104876.1:439436-443626 GCF_000951045.1 Mandrillus leucophaeus | reverse complement strand
AAAAAAAAAAAAAAAAAAAAAAGGCTGGTTCTTTGAAATAACTTGATAAAGTTGATAAACCTCTAGTAAATTTGACAAAGGTAAAAAGGGAGAAGATAAAAATCACCAATATCAGACCAGGCACAGTGGCATACATATGTAGTCCCAGGTACTCAGGAGGCTGAGGCAGGAGGATTGCTTCAGCCCAGGAGTTTGAGGCTGTAGTACACCATGATTGTGCCTGTGACTAGCCACTTGCACCGTAGCCTGGGCAATATAGTGAGATCCTGTCCCTAAAAAAGTACAAAAAAACAAAAATCACCAATATGAGGAATAAGACAAAAATGTCACAGCAGCCTCTGTAGCCATTAAAAGGATGATAAGAAATACTACAAACAACTTCATGGTCATAAATTTGCATGCAGAAACTTGTCTTTATTTGTAATAGCCAAAAACTGGAAAAATACCCAAACGTCCTTCAATAGGAATAAACTTCAATAAAGAAATTGTGCTATATCCATACCATGAAATACTACTCAATAATACAAATAATACAATATGCAACAACTTGGATGAATCTCGAGGGAATTGTGCTGAGGGAAAAAAAAGCCAATCTCAGAAGTTTATGTAGTCTATGAGTTCATTTATATAATATTCTCAGAATGGCAAAACTATTATGATAGAGAACAGATTAATGGGATAAGGGAGAGGGGTCGAATGTGGCCCTAAAAGGACAATAAGAGAGTTTTGTGGCGATGGTACAGTTGAGCATCTTTTCTTTAATTTTATTAATTAATTAATTCAATTTTTTTTAGAGACAGGGTCTCGCTGTGTCTCACAGGCTGGAGTGCAATGGTGCTATCATAGCTCACTGCAGCCTCAAACTCCCGGGCTCAAGCCATCCTCCTGCCTCAGTTTTCCAAAGTTCTGTGATTACAGGCGCAAGCCACCCTGCCTGTAATTATAATCGTCCTGCTTCAGCCTTCCAAGGTGCTGGGATTACAGGTGTGAGCTTGGATATTTGTTTGTTTGTTTTGCTTTGCTTTTTTTTTTTTTTTTTAATTTTCGAGACGGAGTTTTGCTCTTGTCACCCCGGCTAGAGTGCAATGGTGCGATCTTGGCTCACTGCAACCTCCGCCTCCTGGGTTCAAGCAATTCTCCTGCCTCAGCCTCCCGAGTAGCTGGGACTACAGGCGTGCACCACCATGCCTGGATAATTTTTTTTTGTATGTTTAGTAGACACAGGGTTTCACCATGTTGGCCATGCTGGTCTCAAACTCCTGACCTCAGGTGATCCACCTGCCTCGGCCTCCTAAAGTGCTGGGATTACAGGCGTGAGCCACCGCGCCTGGCCTTTCCTTTTCTTTCTTTCTTTCTTTTTCTTTTTTTCTTTTCCTTTTTTTTTTTTTTTTCTTTTTGAGATGGAGTCTTGCTCTGTCACCCAGGCTAGAGTGTGGTGGCACAATCTTGGCTCACTGCAAGCTCCACCTCCCAGGTGCAAGCGATTCTCCTGCTTCGGCCTCCCGAGTAGCTGGGATTATAGGCGTGCACAACCACATCTGGCTAATTTTCATATTTTTTAGCACAGACGGGATTTCGCCATGTTGGCCAGGCTGGTCTTGAACTCCTGACCTCAGGTGACCCACTCGCCTTGGCCTCCTAAAGTGCTGGGATTCCAAGTGTGAGCAACCACGCCAGGCCTCATTTTTGTATTTTTTTTTAGAGACGAGGTCTCACTATGTTGCCCAGGCTGCAGTTGAGTATCCTGATTGTGGTCATGATTACACAAATCTTCACATGTGATAAAATTGCATAGAGCTGCACACACATGCTTGCATGTATAATTGGCAGAATTCAAACAAGCCTTATTTTCTCATCTGTAAAGAGATGTCACATCACACCCACCCCAGAGGGTTGGTGAGATGAGTCATTGAGATAAACAATGCTTAGCACAATATCTACTGACATATAGCAAAGGCTTAAGACAAGAGGTAGTAGTAGCAGCAGTTATTGTTATTATTATTGCTATTTTACCACCTACCTCTAGTGGTAGCCAGTGCCTAGAACCCATGGTTTCAGATTTCACTCCTTATTATAAATCCAAGTGAGGATGGCCTTTCTATCTGCACCTTCTCAAAAGCTTTTGAGAAAATATTCAGGTTTCAAGTAAATCTTTACTTATTTGGGGTCTGCACTGTGGTTTTGACTGAGTTACTCTCTGATATTTTGGTTCAGTCAAGGTAGAGTTCAAACTGAAATTTAAAGGAGAAGGGCTCTTTTATGCAACTCCAACTGGAGAAGGTTTGCAAAGTGGAAACTGCAGAGTTTTGCACAACTCTTTAGTCAGTTTGCTTTCTTAGGCCAGACAAGTCTGTCTACAATGGTGGAGTCATAAGCCTAAAGGAGAGAAATGGGTGTGAGAAAAGAAGAGGCACCTGCCTATATCTAGTAGCTATCCTGTGTGAGAAGCAAAAGGTAGTTGTAAGAAAGCTATAAATGCGATTCTGTCCAGCAGTTCCGTGTCTGCTGGATGTACCAAGTCATCGCTTTCAGGCAGTTTCTATTAGTCAGAGTCATGTTTGCCTGATTCTGTAGGTGGGTGGAGGGTCAAGGCAAATGCCTCCTCTCCAGCTTCTCAGATAGGAAGTAACTGTGAAACACAGTAGACCTGTCAAAAGCACAGGGAATGCGATATGTAAAGTCAGAAACACAAGTCAACAGTGGTATTAATTCTGCAGCAGTATAAAAATAAAGAATTGTTTACAAAGATGAAGAATTAAAACTTAATAATGTCGTATTTAAATAATCAGCATTCCCACAACATTTTAGTCATCATATCCCTGACTAAGTTGTACATTTAATGGTGAAAATTCCTTTCTGGGGTGCATTCTGGATATAGTGCTGTAAATGCACACATTTTAAATGTTGTGCTAAACAGCAATTTTGTCAGGAATAGCCAAGAAATAAACTCCTGGGTGAGTGGAAGGTCTGGGAACATCTGTTCAGGGAAAATAATTGAGCATATTGGTTGAAGGAGCTTGCGAGTATAAAATAGATTTGGAGGCTTATTTGTCTACATTGTTTATGAGTTTTAATTTCTCAAATTTCATGCTGATTTTGTAACATATTGCCTGATAAGGGAATTAGAAAGAAAAGCAAGGGTACCGGATAATGCTTCTTTCATCCCAGCTAAAGGTATGCTCCTGAGTTTTCTCAAATATCACTTCTCCAGTAAAGCCTCCTCTGGCCTTTCATCCAGCCATATTAGGTTAGAGCTCCATGGAATCTCACAACCCTTCACTCTTTTACCTCAGAGTGCACATCGCGCTTACAATAAATAACAAATAGGCCAGGCATAGTGGCTCATGCCTGTAATCCCAGCACTTTGGGAGACTGAGGTGGGCAGATCACTTGAAGTCAGGAGTTCGAGACCAGCCTGGCCAACATGGTGAAACCCCGTCTGTACTAAAAAACAAAACAAAACAAAAACAAAAATTAGTGTGGTGTCGTGGCACATGCCTGTAATTCCAGCTACTCAGGAGGCTGAGGCAAGAGGATCACTTGAACCCCAGAGGCGGAGGTTGCAGTGACCCAAGGTTGCACTACTGCACTCCAGACTGGGTAACAGAGCAAGACCCTGTCTCAGAAACAACAACAACAGCAACACCCAAATTGTGTAATTGTTAGTTTAGTGCTTTTTTTTCCTTCTAGATGGTACATTCTGTGAGGATAGGGACTGTGTCCATCTTAGTCACTGCTTACCAGGGACTCCTAGCTCAGAACCTGGCACATAGTGAGTGTCAGTTAATATTTCTGAATTAATTTCATTTTCTACCCATCCTTTATCTGAACTAGCTGAATGGGTTTCTATTCTTGCAAACAAGAAAGTTAAGAAGAATTTGCTGGATGCAGTGGCTCATGCCTGTCATCCCAGTGCTTTGAGAACCTGAGGTGGGAGGATTTCTTGAGCTTAAGAGTTCAAGACGAGCTTGGGCAACATGGCAAGAATCTCGTCTCTACAAAAAATGACAAAATTAGCCAGGCATGGTAGTGTGTGCCCATGGTCTCAGCTACTCAGGAGGCTGAGGTGGGAGGATTGCTTAAGCCCTGGAGGTCAAGGCTGCAGTGTGCTGTGATCCGCCACTGCACTCCACCCTAGGTGACAGAGCAAGACCATGTCCCAATAAACAAATAAATAAATAAATAAATTT
>NW_012104876.1:351055-436391 GCF_000951045.1 Mandrillus leucophaeus | reverse complement strand
AATCAATAAAAGTAATCCAGCATATAAACAGAACCAAAGACAAAAACCACATGATTATCTCAATAGATGCAGAAATGGCCTTTGACAAAATTCAACAGCCCTTCATGCTAAAACTCTCAATAAATTCAGTATTGATGGAACGTATCTCAAAATAAATTTATTTTTTTAACAAAAAGAAGGATGTAAAGGATTAAAGAAAACTCAAAGTCTCTGGGAAAGCTTAGCACAGGTTTCTTTTCAAGAGTTTATTTGCCAAGGCATTCATCGTGTTTGTAACACTAAGGGCCTACATTTCAGACTCTGAGTGCTTGCACAACTAGATGTGCTCCCTCTTCTCAGCCTCAGGGTAAAATGTTGCACTACTCCTTCTTTCCTCACCTCCATTCTAGTTTCATTTTTAGGTTGCCAATCTGACCTTTAGGTTTTTTTTTCTTTCTTTCTTTTTAAATGAGGCACTAAATGCAAAGAGAAAGTAGGTATTTTCCCCAGATGTTATTTTACCAAAGTGAGACAACATCATTTCTTAGATTTTCTGTAGTTAGGGACCTGAGAGCAGTTCAAAGTCCCCATTCCTCATACACATACTAGAATGTAATTTATCCTTATCTCACGGCCAATTTTTCTTGGAAAAGTTAATTTGTGGTGTTGAAAAGGGAATATTGTTTATGCTCTGTCCATGAAACTGAAGGGCTTAGCAAACACCAGACTTCTGAATATAGGATTTAATAATTATCTCCCCCAAATGAGGTCTTTGTTCCCATTTAGTTCAGAGTTTAACAAATGCACTCAATTCCCTTCTCACCCAACACTTATAGTGTTCAGGCAGAACTTCAAAGCCCTCAGCCAGGGCTATTATAAAGCAAAGCCCTGTGATAGGTGGGAGGCTGCACTAGAAACTAAGATCCCCCACTCACAAGGCAACATTTCAAGGACTGCACAATCTCAAGAGTGAAGCATTTCCTGAGAACACTTTTTTAAAACATTGATTACTCTTCTATGCTGATTACATTGGCAATATATTTTAATATATAAGAAGACATTACTTTTCTACCTCCATTCCAGGAATGGTGGCTACTCCTAGTTCTCTTTTGATCTCAGTGGTAAGATGCCACATCGCCTCCTCCAGGAAGCCTTACTCTACCCCCACCAGTCCTGTGCCCTCCTCTGTGCTCCTACAGCAGCCTCAGCAGGCCCCACAGAACATTTGACCCTTCACTCCCTTTTTCCTGTTTCCCTCTAACTGAGAGCCCCTGAGAGCAAAACCCACATCCTTTTCATTCAATCAGTTCTGCCCTATCTTGCCTCTGGGCCTTCACTCCTAATTATCCTTCAGAGCTTTGCTTCAAGCACCTGCCTTCTGTGTGAAGCCTTTCACAACACTTTCCCATGTTCCCCTACCATGGGCTATAATCCCACAGCCATGGGGCCCACTGGATTTACTATAATCTATTTGCTAGAGTGTCTCCAGTAGTGTGCTAATAAATGTTTAATAACTGATTTTATGAAAGGAAAAAAGAAAACATTCCAAGTTTATAGTGATTGCCAATTTCCACTGTGTAAATATTCCCACCATGACCAATTTCAAGCTACCGACGTGAGGTCACGCATTGATTTGGGTGGAAATGCCCAGTAGTATGACATTATACAGCACTTCCATCAGACTGCTACAATAGCTATAGATCACCTCAAGAGCCTATATAATAAGCAATGGTAGTAAAATAATTAGGAAGTGATACATTTTGAGTGTTTCTTACCTTTGTTTGAAATATATTTTAATTGCAGGCTTATAGAATTTTATTTTTAATAAGTGTGTGTTTAACGACTGACTGGCAAACATTTCTAAACATCTATCATCTCTCATGAGTCAGTAGCAATGGGCTCCAGCACATCACTATTTGTCTTTTTGACTAGACTGTGAACTAGAGAACTGAGACTGGGACTGTGCTGCTCATGGCACCTCCAACACCTAACACAGAGGAGGCACTGAGTAATGTTCATTGGAGGCAGCCAGGCATATCCATCCTTTGTCCTCACTTTAAAAGGAGTTAAGAGAAAGTTCAGTGTGCTGTTTAACCACAAAGGCCACATGGCAAATGCTCTAGAGGAAGCCATACCAACCTCAGCTAAGAACAAGGTCAGATCACTGTCATATATAGTACTTTATTGCCAACTTCCTACATGTTAAGCTAATGTGCCACTCCCCATTGAGAAACAAACAGGGCTCTGCTAAGTGTTTTATCCTTTCCTTGAGGGGTTAGCACCAGCTTTCTTCCTAAAGAAGCAAGCCAAGATTGCACAGGTCTGATCTTAATGCCAAATTCACACCAAATCCCATATGGCAAAAGAGAATTCTTGCCTTTCTAAGCCTTAGACAGTGAACCAATTATTTCAAGATCCATTGGCGTTCACTGAATTCCAGCCCAACAGGAAAATTTAGACATTTCTCTGTGGTTTCTTATAATGGTTTTCACTACCCTAGAGCACCAGGCCAGCCACCAGCAGGACAGAATGACAGGAATAGTCAGTGTGTTAGAGGTCAAATCCCTAAGCCTACCTCTTAACTACTCGTGGAACTCTCTAGAAATGAACTTTTCATAATCATAGCAGTGGTTAACATGCCATGAGTGCTATCTACCTGTGTGCCAAGCACTGTGTTAGACCATCCTCATAGACTAATTAATGAGGCCTCACATAAAGTCCTCAAGCAGCAGCACCCTCATTTAAATTGTCAGTTTGCTGGGCCTGTTGCCAATCCAGTAAGACCACACTGTAGCTGGGATAAGCACTTCATTAAGCACCAAAATAATGCCATGGCTCTCTAAGGAATCATAGTTGTGGGGGAAAGTCTCCCTTCAGTGACTGCTTTTCCTTTTTGCCAATATGATGCCATACAAACTGGCAGGAGATGTGAGTTCCTCAATGAGCATGTCAAAGTCACCTTGAATCGCTCCATTGAGAAGCATGGCAAAAAGCGATTCCTTGGGCTCAGCTTTGCCCTTGTCTGACACCCGTTCAGGGAGTTAAAATTCGTTGGCTTTTCAGGGCAGTGGGTGACATTACCCATGGTCCTCTACAGATCTTCAATAAGTTGACATTTCAAATCATTTGAATAAATCAAAGTGACAGAGGCACCTTAAGTTGCTGAGTTGGGGAGATGATTATAGAGAGCGAAAGACACATTTTCATTTTATTGCTGATGAGCAAAATAAGTAAAAATTGAAAAGGAAGTGGGATGCTTTGTGGGAGGAACCTTCTCAGGAAGAGGACTGCAAGTGGTATCTCTGTCTTGCCAGAGAGAAACTGGTGCAGAAACGTTTCCAAACTATTCATCATGTGCACCCTAAAAACCCGATATGTAGAATACACACTATCCCTGAAAACAAGGGAGTCCTGATTTGGTAACTCTTAACCCTGGAATACAAGCTTTCAGTGTCACTTGGAGAAGTGAATCCAGTTTCCCTTAAGTGAAACTTGAGCCTGGGTCCCTCATAGTTATTGACCCTTACCTTCTCCTACAAAAGACCACTGGTGAAAACACAAGCTTAGTTGCTCTTGTATTTGTGCACAGAAATAGCCTAACTCTGCTTTCAAGCTGCTTTGTTCAAAAAGTGCTAAGGATTTGTTGAGTGAATAAAAAAAGCAAGCAAGCAAGCAAACAAACAAAACTTTATTTATTTTTTCTTATTTCTCTAGAAAACCGGTAAACAAACAAACAAAACTTTAAATCAGACTGCAATTTAGGTCAAAAGTTAGAAAATATATTTGCAGTGCCTAGTTCAGGAAGGAAGATCTTTTTCATGCTAATCTACTGCTAATTATAAAATAGGTGATAGCAAGCATTGTGAAGAGCTTAAAAGGAGGGGGTGGGGGCGGTGCTACTTCATAATTTAGTCACCCTTGATTGGAAAGTGGGCGTTTTAAGATTTGGCACCAAACCCCAGCGAGTCACTCTGTAGCATGAGTTTCTCTCACTTTGGACTTTCAGTTTGGACACAGAAAAAACAGGGCAAAACTTAAAGCCAGAAGGGATGATTTTTAAAGAGCAAGCTGCAAATAAGGATAGGTTTTTAAAGGGCAAGCTGCAAATAGAGGTGGAATAATGAGAATAAGTTCTGTAAGGCCTGAGGGGAAGGAAACACATGGAGGTGGTCAGCTCCATGCCCCCCAAAAAAATGCTCTTGAAAAAGCCTTTACGATCCTTTGTATAAGAGGAAGGTGGGGGGAGCACTAAACCCTTCTAAGACCAAGTTATAACATTGACAATGCTGACTCCCTACAACCAAGTCAGAGGAAGTATGTTTGGAGTCTAGGAAGCACAGTCATGTGTTGCATAAGGATGAGGGTACATTCTGAAAAATGTGTCGTTAGGTGATTTTGCTGTGTGAACATCACAGAGTGCACTTACACAAACATAGATGGGATAGCCTACTACACACCCAGGCTGTATGGTGTGGCCTATTGCTCCTAGGCTACGAACCTGAACAGCATGTTGCTATACTGAATACTGTAAGCAATGGGAACATAATGGTAAGTATTTATGTATCGAACATATCTAAATATAGAAAAGGCACAGTAAAAATACAATATAAAAGATTTTTAAAAAGTATATACCTGTATAAGGTGCTTACCATGAATGGAGCTTGTAAGACTAGAAGTTGCTCTGGTTGAGTCACTGAGTGGGTGGTGAGTAAATGTGAAGGTCTAGGACATCACTCCATGCTACTGTAGACTTTACAACACTGTACACTTAGGCTATACTACATTTATAAAAAATATCTTTTCTTGGCCGGACATGGTGGCTCACGCCTGTAATCCCAACACTTTGGGAGGCTGAGGTGGATGGGTCGCTTGAGTTCAGGAGTTTCAGACCAGCCTGGGCAATACACCATCACTACAAAAAAATTAAAAATTAGCTGGAGGCACACACCTGTAGTCCCAGCTACTTGAGAGGCTGAGGTGGGAGGACCACTTGAGCCCAGGAGTTCAAGGCTGCAGTGAGCCATGATTGTATCATTGCACTCCAGCTTGGGTGACAGAGCAAGACTCTGTCTCAAAAAATACATATTTTTTCTTTCTTCAATAACTAATTAACCTTATCTTACTATAACTTTTTCACTTTATAAATTTTTAATTTTTTTACCTGTTTCACTCTTTTGTAATAACACTTAAACACACATTGTACAGGTGTACAAAAATATTTTCATCACGCATATCCTTATTCTCTAAGCTTATCTACTTTCACAATTTTAATTTTTATTATTTTTACTTATTTTTAGTGTTTTTAATGGAACGCATCACAATTTGTGTGTCATTCTTGCACAGGAGCCATGTTACTACTCTGTATCATTCCAATTTTAGTATGTGGGCTGCCAAAGCAAGCACAGTTTTGAAACTTTTTTGTTAAATTCTAAGACCACACACACACATTAGCCTAGGCCTACACAGGGTCAGGATCATCAGTATCATGGTCTTCCATCTCCGCATCTTGTCCCCCTCTGGAAGGTCTTCAGGGGCAGTAACATTCACGAAGCTGTCATCTCCTATGCTAACAATGTTTTCTTCTGGAATACCTCCTGAAGGACCTGCCTGAGTTTGTTTTACACTTAACTGTTTTTTTTTTAATAAGTAGAAGGAGTCCGCTTGAAAATAATGATAAAAGGTATGGTATAGTAAATACCTAAACCAGTAACATAGTTGTAGATTGTCATTATCAAGTATATGTTCTATACATAATCGTATTGCTAGTCTTTTATATGACTGACAGAGCAATAGTTTGTTAATACTAGTATCACAAGCATGAGTAATGCATTGCATTGCATTACAGTGTTAGGGCTGCAACATTACTATGACCACAATGCCACTAGGCAATAGGAAATTTTTAATTCCATTGTAATTTTATAGGACCACAATTGTACACGTGGTCCTGCGATTGAGCAAAACATCGTTATGGGGCACATGACTGTAGCTTTTGGGCAAGTGGGTCTCAATCCTGCCTGCATATTAGAATCACCTGGAGAGCTTACAAAACTCTTGCTGTCCGGGCTGCCCTTTGAACTAATTAAATCAGAATAATTGGGTGTGAGACCCAGGAATTGGTATTTTTCTTTATTTATTTTTAAAATTAGGTAATTCAATGGACTGATTTACTTACTTATAGCTGTCAGTATTTTTGAAACTCCCTGGGTGATTTCAATGTGCAGTCAAGGTTGAGAACCATGAATTAAACAGTAACAAAGCAGAGTTTTATAAAGGACTGTAATGTGTGTTGAGTTTTATGTTTCCTCAAATGGTGCTTTCTTTTATAGCTGGCATGCAATATGGGCAATTAGTATTAGTGTTCATCTTAGTCCATTTGGACTGCTATAACAGAATTCTATAGACTGGGTGGCTTATAAACAACAGAAATTTATTTCTTTCAGTTTTGAAGCCTAGGAAGTTCAAGATCAATTTGCCAGCAGATTCAGTGTCTAGTGAGGGCCCACTTTCTAGTTCATACAGGGTGGTGTTCTCTCTGTGTTCTCACATGACAGAAGAGTCAAATGAGCTCTCTGGGGCCTCCTTTATAAGAGCACTAATTCCATTTATGAGGCCTTCACCTTCATGACCTATTCGCCTCCCAAATGCCTCACATCCTAAATACCATCACATTGGGGATTATGTTTTAACATGTAAATTTGGAGAGACACAAACATTTAGTCTATAGCAGTGTTGGGAAGTCGTTTTAGTACTGAGATATATGTAAGGAGAATACCTAATCAAGGGGCCAAGTCTGGGGCCAGACATTGGGCAGGCAGTTGGCTGGCAAAGCTGATGCCTTTCTCAGAGATGGGTTCCTGAGAGCTTGTAGGCTTGACACTTGGTGTAATTGGAAAATCCGTTGCTACCAGGTGATCAAAGTGCAGCTAAGGTGTGAGAGTCAGGTAGGCAGGCAGGTAGGTAGAGGGTTGTCAGAAAAGGTAGAGTGTACCTGGGATTCAAGGTTAAGATAGGGTGGAGAGGTGTACAACATGAAAGCCCCAGAGATCAGATGCAGCACTGGAATGGGCTCAGGGAAGGAAGGTGCTTCGATTTGCCTATACTAGAGTCCTTTATTCAAGTGCAGGCAGTGGTCTCTCTTCCCTTCGGCAGGAGTTTTCGAATTTTACAGGAAGGGTCTGCTAAGCTATCCACTTCATGTTAGGTCCTAATTTATTTCATCTTCAGTGTTTTCTAGTCAAGAGGCAACTTCTCTGGTTGAGGTCAAATTTCTGTGGCACCTGAGATTCCCCTGGCTAGGGAAGCTGTGTGCTGGTATGGTGGGGTTGGGTACACCAGGCCATTTCTTCATGATTGAGGTCCTTTTCTACTGTGGCCCAGATGCCTTCAGGGTCTGATTGTTAAGATGGTACACAACAAAATGTTGTGTTGCAACTCTTTCAAGGACATTAATTAATTCATTCACTTACCCAAAAGCTCTTACTTAGAGGGCATGATAAATTTCAGGTGCTTAACTGTGGGTGGGGGAAGGGGCAGGTCCCAGTCTTCTGGGGAAGACAAACAATTCCAATAGTGCTGAAGGAGTACACAGGACAAAAAGGATGTGAAAAAGGAAGAGTTTCTAGAGGTATTGATTCCTAAGGAATGAGTAGGAGGGAGCTCCCGAGGCAAAGAGAGCTGAGAAGGACATTCCAGGCAGAGAAGACAGGGAAGAAAAATATGTTTCTGCTGGAGGCCATGTGCAGATCAGTACAGATGGGGTATTACGTGTGATGCAGGGAGGGGTACAAGATGCAGATAAATAAGTAGGCAGGAGTCAGATGATGAAGGACCCGTGGGCTATGCTAGGGAGCTTGAACTTCATCTTATGGGCAATAGGCAGTCACTAAAGCAATGTTTCGGTTTTTGGCTACATATTGGAATCTCTTTGGGAGCTTTAACAATACTGATGCCTGGATGCCAAATCTGGATATTCTGATTTAATCAGCCTGGGGTGCAGCCCAGGCATCAGGATATTTGAAATCTGTCCAGATGATTCTACTGTGCAGGCAGGGTTGAGAGTCACTGCATTAAAGGGTTTCAAACAAGGAATTGACATTCTTTGGGGCCTGTTTTTAGAAAGCTCATGCTGGTACAGGTGGACGAGTAGCCAGAGGCAAGAACCAGCTTGAAGGCTATTACAATAGTCCAGGTGAAAGATGATGTAGAACTGACCAAGAGCAACAGTTGCAGTACTGAGAGAGGTTTAGGTTGTTAAATTGGCAAGACTTGGGTGATTGACTATCTGTGCGAACTGAGAGAGAGGGAGGAATCAAGAACGACTCCTACAGAAATTTGAAGCATCATACATTGCCGGTAGGGTTGTAAAATGGTGTGCTCACCTTGAAAAATAGTTTGGTGGTTCCTTAAAAGCTTAAACATACAGTTGCCAAATGATCCAGCAATTCTAATCTTGGGTATATACTCAGCAACTCTAAAACTAAGTAAAACATATGTCCACACAAAAACCTGTATGTGGATGTTCATAGCAGCATTATTCATAGTAGCCCAAAAGTGGAAACAACCCAAATGTCAGTTGCCTGATAAAGAAAGATAATGTGATAAATCTATGCAAAGGAATATTTTTCAGCCATATAAAGGAATGAAGCACTGATGCATGCTACAACATAGATGAACCATGAAAACCTTATGCTAAGTGAAAGAAGTCATCACAAAATAGCATATATTGTACAATAGCATTCATATGAAATATACAGAATAGGCAAATCCAAGGAGACAGAACACAGATTCGTTGTTTTCAGAGACTGGGAGAGGGGAGGATGGGGAGTGACTGTTAATGGACAAGTGGAACTTTTTCAGGTGTAATGAAATGTCCTAAAACTAGATTGTGGGGACTGGTTGAGAAACTTTGTGAATTTACTAAAAAGCACTGAACTGTACACTTTAAAAAAGCAAATACTATGGTATGTGATATCTCAATAAAAAAGAATGACTTCCAAGTGCCCACCTTGACTGGCTAGGTTAATGCTGATGTCAGAAAATAATGTAGAGAACACAAGTGAAGAAACACATTTGGCAGGGACTGGTGCCTGTGGGGCCTCTAGGTGCTGATATCTAGCATACAGGTAGATGATGAGGTTGGAGTTTGGACAGATGTCTTGGCAGGAGACAGAAATTTTGGAGTTATCAACTTGGAAATAGATGGTCATTGATGTTGTGGGAAATGATGCAGTTACTTAGAAAAAAAGTGTAGTGTGTGAGGACTGGAGGCCAAGCAAAGATCCCTGGGGAACACTAGCATTTAAGGGGTGGTAGAAGAGCTCATGGAGGAGTCAAAAGAGGAGCTGTCAGAGCGATTTGAGGAAAAGCAGCCAAGTGGGAGAAGGGGATTGTCATGGCATCCCAGAGTATTGAGATAGAAGGAAGATCCAATTTAAATGTCATTATATAATTAAGTCTCTGCTCGTATTTCTAGTACTAACCCATACTGGCCCTGTTTTAAAGATATGGATAAGATGACTTGTTCAATTATAAATCCTCTACCATAGACGCTTTTACAAATCCTGGTCCTTCTGACAGTTTTATTCTGCCCCCAACCCTACAAAGGCAGAGGTCACCTATCCAGGGAAGAATTAGTTCTTCCACTTTCTGTAGCCCCATTACTTGCGCGGGTACTCTTGGAGACAAGGAGAAGAGGGGCTGTCCCTGGAGGACTGAAAAAATGAGCTATCAGAGTGGACTCTGTATAGAGAGCTGGACAGGTTTTTCCTGTTAATCAAGCAAGAGTAACCAATCGGATGTAACTTTAGCAGCACTTAGCACCTTCCTTGAATCTACATCTCTTCTTCCCACGTCCCCCAAGTTGTTCTGCCTCACATGTTGACAGTAATATTAAGAGCTGACTGCTGGGTGCAGTGGCTAATGCCTGTAATCCCAGCACTTTGGGAGGCTGAGGTGGGAGGGTGGTTTGAGCCCAGTAGTTCAAGGCCAGCCTGGGCAGCATAGTGAGACCCCTATCTTTATAAGAATAATAATAATAAAGGAGCTGACGTTTATTGTTTATTATATGACCGACATAAGCATTTACTTATTTGGTCCTCAAAATAATCTCACAAGTTAAGTACTGTTATTCTTCTCATTTAAGAGATGGAGAAAATGAGGCACAGAGAAGCTAAGTAATTTGCCTGATGCAAGAGAGTGGTAGAGTCAGGGTGGACCCAGGCAGCCTGACTCCAGGAGCACTTAGTCTTAACCATCACCCTACTAACCTCTCAGTAAGCAGCACCAAGCAGTGTGGTGCAGCAGTAAAGAGAGTGAATTTGAAGTCCATCGAGTCCAAGCCTCTATAACCTAGCAGCTAGCTGTGTTACATTTGGCAACTCATGCAACCTCTCTGAGTCTCAGCTTTCTAATCTATATAATAGGGCTATTACTCTCTGCCCTGTAAACCTCACGGATTTGTTGTGATGATGAAATGAGATGAGACATGTACTGAGTGGAAAGCTGCAACTATAAAGCTCTGTGCTTTTTTTTCACAGAACCTCACTAGGCAGTTGACACAGAGTAGGAACTCAGTACTGCTGATTGAGGGAATGCAAGGATCTTTTCTCAAACTCTCGACACTTGCTGCATTTTATTGTAATTCTCTGAGAATCTATCTTCCCCACTAAACTGAGCTTGCCAAGGATGAGGACCAATACTTGTCATCTCTGTCTCCGTGGCACCTAACTCAGAACCTGGAACCGATAGGGCACTCAATAAATGGTACTACTTAGTGATAGTGGCAATAGTAGGAGAAACCCCAGCCGCAGCACTTTGAAGGAATCACTTGCTCGGCGACTACAGCAACAGCCTGTGGCCAGCAGAGAGCAGCAGAGCCCCCAAAGCATAGACGTGTGCATAGATAATGTAAGCCCCTGTGCCTGTGGCCTGTCTCCTTTCTTCTCTAACCTGGCACAGTAATTGGCTTGTCTCTAACAGGATGGAAATTGCGCTTGGTTTGACTAGAATGTGCTTCCCCTGACACCTAAGCAGTTTGCAAATTTTGTCCTGAAACTAGGGCAATAGGACCAGTTTTAGTCACCAAAGTCATTCCCAATGTTACACAGAGTCCATGAGGTCTGAAACTCTCTGCGGAAGGACAGTGTAAAGGGCGCTTAGTATTTCCTTCATACAGAGCTAAATGCATTTGACAAAAGATCTTATAGAATTTTGAAAGAATTCCTGGCTTTAGAAGACTGATAACTGATGACTTCTGCTTTTTTAAAAAAAAAGAAAAAAAATAATGTTTACAAAGTTCTTTCAGAGAGAACTTTTTAGCTACATAATATTTTGATGTCTTACAGGTAAAAAGAGAGCCAAATTAAAGCTCTGAGTCAGGAGTCATTAAAGTGGTTGAGTGGATGGTAATCATTTTAGCTAGTAATAGGGAGAAAGGACCAACATACTGGAAAAGTGGTCTGTTTGCTTCTGCTAACTGATGGACCAACCTTATTATTTTTTCCATTTGACATCAGAATGGGCCTGGAACTAATGGCCTTTCAACAGAAAGCAAAAGCTTTTCTATTTATTTACTTTGTACTTTGGTTTTTACATGTTTCCGTTTTAATATCTTTTAATTACAGCAGTTAGTGTACCAGTTAAGAGGATGAGCTTTTGGAGTCAGACAAAATCAGGCTTGCATCCCTGCTCTTCGACTTACCCAGCTGCATGGGCTGGGCCACTTACTAAACCACTCCAAAAATTAATTTCTTTATCTGTCAAATAGCACACTAATTCTTGCCTCCAAGGGTTATTTTGCTGACATAATGAGATGATGCATCATAAGGCACTTAGCCCAGAACCCACTACACGTTGAGTGCTCAGTAAATGGTAGCTTTTATTATTCAAACACTATTTTAAAATTCCAAATACGCATCCACACAAAATTATGAATTCACCTTGAGGATACACAATGGTAAGGATAAGATGCCAAAATGAGCTGTGATAAAGAAATGAAGCTCAGAGGGATGGAGAAACTGTCCAAAGTTAGTCACAAGTGCTGGAGATATACCTTAAGCCTTCGTCTATCTGAAGCCAAAGGCTCTATACCTTATCACCAGAAAACCAAGCCTCCCTCTGTCAACTTTGTTCAGGAGGAGCAATCTACCCTTGCCTCCAGCCTTAGGTCCCCCCTCAGAGCCCCAGTATCAGGGAATGCCCTGCACCCCCTTGAAGGTCCATCCCTGAGCCCACTACTCTAACTGAGGCTGGCTCCCAGGAAGCTGAGCTGTTTACCCAAGGTCACACAGTTGGATGAGCAAGGGCACCTGGAGAAAGAGTGGTAAATTGATTATTCCTTAGCCTCAAGCTAGTTGCTTCTGGAACATAGAGTAGAATTAGTATTTCACGCAACCAGTCATTCACAAACATAGCATTGGGGATGCAGTGATGCTCACGGCACACCTAGCTCACAGTCTAGCAAGGAAGACAGACAAAGAAACAGTCATCTGGGATAAACACAGTGTGACCTGTGCTGTGACTTGGTGTCAAGGAGATAGGTGAAGCCCAGGGAGCCATGGGAGATCAGAGGAGGTTAGCTATTCTAGTCTTGAGAAGGTCCAAAAAGAATCTGTAAAGTTTATTTGTTTTAGTTTTTGGCCAAGAGTAATATCAACTGGTCAGTGACACAATGTTATTTTCATTCATTTATTTTTGGGGAAAAAATTTACTGAACTAGGTTGCTGTGCTAGGCATGATAAAATACAGAGATGGCTCAGACATGGGCATTGTCCTTCTGAAAGCTAGTACTTTCCTTTAGGAAGTGGGTGACAATGATGCTCTTCAGTTTATTCAGAATTACCAACTCCATCAGCTTCAGGTAACAGATAATAATAACCAAGGCTGAATAATCCACTGGATGGATTTCTGCCTGGTTAAAATATCTGTTGATTATTTGTTATTATTTGTGTCACAAAGTGTGTTGGCTTATAAGCAGGAAAGCACACATGAATTTCTGAAACGTTCTGCATGATTATATGTTATGGGATTAGCTAACAGAATCTTGAAGACAGGTCGTCCTTTGGCTTTTGAGGATGAAATGAAACTTAATGTCAGTGATATGAACAGGCATGTTAATAGTGAAGTCTGCTCCACCTGCCAGGGGGCAGAGCACTTAGGTAGGACGTGCTAAATTGCATTAATGGAGAGTTGAGACATTCCCAGCTGTGCTTCTGGGAAACTAATGAGGTTCAAATGATGTGCTTATTGCACACTTCAGAATATCCCACCAGGGCACCTCTTGAATGTAATTTTCTATGCTCTTTCACTGGTTTGGGAAGGCATTGCTGCTTCTGTGCCCTCTGTTTAGTTTATCATGTTCATCTTTCGCTATTTCTGTCCAGGTGCTTCCTGAAAGTTCCATCCTGGAGCGTCCAACCCTGCATTTCCTCCTGAATCTTTGAATCTATAATAGGAGCCTGGACTTAATGAACTTGAAAGATCAGAAAACGGTCTTTGTGGGTCATTTCGGAAAAATCGACATCAATTAGCTCAAACCATAACTGTGATTCTGAATTTCCACTCTGGGTGGAGTTGACCACCCTGCTTGGTAAGTTATCTAGAAACTGTACTCGGAGGAGCTGCTCCAAGTCCTCGGGGAATTTAGCTCTTTGCTAATGAATTTAATAGGTCATTGGGATTTGCTTCTCTACCTAGGGAGAACTCTGCAAAATTTGTTCATATTTGAAGGTTTTAATCAACCCGTTGTCCAGAATGACTGCACTAAACCACAGCTTTTGGCTCTGGGCCAAGGGAGCTATCCCAATTTGAACTTCTCCCAACTGGTCTTGAATTCTCTCTGTCATTCTCTGGACAAGTTGAAGAATGTCCTTTCCAATAGGAGAACTTCAGTAATTCAGTCCCCACTGACTGAGGTCGCCTGTTTTGGCTCTCTGCAGCTACAGGACAGTGGAAAGAATGTTGACTTTGGATTCAGTTCAACAAGGGCTAAAGTCGAGACTCCACTACTTTCTAGCTGCGTGACCTTACACAGATGACTTCACCCCTCTGACCCTCCAGTCTCTCATCAGTAAAATAAAAATAATAAAATCCCTCCCTGATAAGGTTATTGTGAATGCTAATGAGATCATGAACGTAAAGTGATATAATGTGACCAACTGTCCTGGTTTGCCTGGGAATGAGGAATTTCCTGGGACATGGGACTTTTAATGCTAAAAACAGGGTAGTCCCATGCAAACCAGAATGGGTGGTCAACCTAGATGAGTATAAGTACGTTGTTACCCTACTTTGTCGTTATTACCCTACTTTGTCGTTATTACCAGAATAGCCACCATTTCCAGGTCAGGAGACCTCCACATGTACATCTGATCCACGTAATTAACGGATATAGGCAACCTGTTCCACTTACATGAAAATCAGGGATTCAGAGCTCTGAATTATAAAGTGCTGTAGGTGTTTAAACCATTACTATTACTCTCATTATCTATGGCCTCCCATTCCAATAATATCAGGTTCAATGGTGAAATATACATAGCCATTAAAGGCAATTCCACATTTATTGAGTGACTGCTCTGTGAAAGATACTATGCTAAGCCTAGTATGAAGCACTTCTGACCTAAAATTGGAGATGTTTCTATGATAGTTTTAATGATTCTAGAAGTTACTGAGATTAAGCCAGACAGAGTAGACATATCACCATCAAAACTAGATCTGAGACACAAAATCCCAGTCAAAGGGTTGGGAAATTTAAAAGACATGTATAAACTATCTTCCTGGATGTGCCTTTTCTGTCATTAGCAAGCTGGAAGCAACCTAACAGAAAATGAGAGTGTAATGCTATTTTTTCCAGGTGTTACTCCAACGTGTTATACTTTCCAATATCACAAAGAACATATTCAGAGTATTTCAAATTAAATACTCTGCCATTGCCTTCACAACGTGAGCAAATCATTACCAGAAAACTAGGTTTTTGTACCATCTAGTGGTACGGCAAAATATAGCTGACATGTAAATATTTTTTAAGTTAATAATTCTTTAAGAGAATCCTTGAGGGCTCAGGTCATTGTGGATTGTTTCACATATAGATTATAGGTGCAAAGAAATAGTCAGCTCCCTTACTCTTCGCTATAACCATGAGCTCTGTGTCTTGATTCCTCACCTTGACATAGATTTAGGTCTGAAATTTGAAGATTCTAGATCTTCATTTATTACAAGGGTAAGGGCAAGCAATAAACTTAGACTGTTAAAGTGAAGAAAATAACATGCTTATCACCTCTCTTTCTCGTTTTTCTTTTTCTTGGACATTGTTTAAAAGTTCCCAGAAATCTCTAATAGATTTTGTTTTTAATTTTAAATTGAGGTAACAAACACATAACATTTTGGCTCGTCCGAAGGTAGCAGGTTATCTCAATTGATTGTTCACAGTTACAGATCAAACTTGTTCTACTTCCTCCCACCCCTTCTCACTACTGCACTTGACTAGTCTTTAAAAAAAAAAAAAATCATGCCTGTAATTCCATCGCTATGGGAAACCAAGGTGGAGGTTCACTTGAGTCCAGGAATTTGAGACCAGTCTGGGCAACATAGTGAGACCCCATCTTTACAGAAAAATAAAAAATTAGCCAGATGTGGTAACACATGCCTGTAGTCTCAGCAACTCAGGAGGCTGAGGCAGGAAGATGGCTTGAGCCCAGGAGTTCAAGGCTGTAGTAAGCCATGATCACATCACTGCACTCTAGCCTGGGTGACAGAAAAGACCCTGTTTCTAAAAAAAAAAAAAAAAAAAATTAAAAAAATACATTTTACAATCTTAACTATTTTTAAGTGTCAAGTTGAGTAGTGTTAAGGATATTCACATGATTATGCAACAGATCTCCAGAACGTTTTCATCTTGCAAAATCGAAACTCTATATTTACTAAACAGCAGCTCCTCATTTTCCTTTCCCTACTCTGATGGTTATATCAAGGGATCACTCACAGGCATTCCTATACGGGTCAGTATTTTTACCCAAAGCAGTAATTACTACAAATATAAACAGCTTTTTCCTTTTCCCTGCCCACCACCTCAGGGACAAAAAATGATTTTGAAATAGTAATGCTCTTATCTTTTGTTAACTAAATCTCAGAGTTGAGTTTATTTTTGTAACCATCATTTTGAGATCCTCAAATGCAGGATTCTGTAATCTGTGAAATTTAAAAACTGATTTTTTTTTTTTTAAGATTGCAGGATTATATCAAGGGGATTCAAGACCCATCAGGGGAAAGTTGCAGAGATATCCCAGCAAGCTAATGGGGAGAACACTTTTCTCAGAAGAGGAAAAGCTGGGCCAGGCGCAGTGGCTCACGTCTGTAATCCCAACATTTTAGGAGGCAGAGGTAGGAGGATTGCTTGAGTCCAGGAGTTCTAGACGAGCCTGTGCAATATAGTGAGACCTTGTCTCTACAGAATTTTTTTTTTTTTTAAATAGCCGGGCATAGTAGCGTGCACCTATTGGAACCAGCTACTCGGAGGCTGAGGCAGGAGGATCACTTGAGCCCAGGAGATTGAGGCTGCAGTGAGCCGTGATTGCACCACTGCACTCCAACCTGGGGTGACAGAGCAAGAACCTGTCTTAAAAACAAACAAACAAACAAAAAAAAAACGGGGTAGGGAGTGTAGGAAAGAGCTGGCTTGGAATTCTGGCTCTGCCAAGTTTCAAGCTGTGTGACCTTGGGGGAAATTACTGAACCTCTCACAACTTCGGTTTCCTCATCAGCAAGATGGGAGCAATAACTTCTATATGCTATTAAGAGAAAATGAAGTAAGTTTTATACTTTAACTAGTATATAGTAGGTCCTAAATAAATGTTGGTTCCATCTTCTCTCCCCAGTTTAGCAGTATATACACATCTCCTTGAGGCCTGGCCCTCAGTTTCCTCATCAGCCAATTGCACAGGGTCACTGTGAGGTTTAAATTGTGACAATGTATGTGAAAAAAACTTCATAATGGACACTCAATAAATTTTTTAAATTCAAGTTTATTTCTACAAAAGTTATAACTAATCAAGAAAGAAAATAATCACTGAATACAGGTAATTAGTATTTGATTAGTATTTCCTAAAGAAAGTTATTGACATTTTCCTGATAGGCAATGACTTTTCCTGGATCATTTAAATAATTTATCTGTAGGAAGGAAGCAGCTTGGCCTAGGTAATCTCTTGAGGGTGTAGCTGCCCCCAGGAGCGTATGATTCTCTTCCAGTCTTACAAAAGGAACAGGACAGGACAAATGAAGTGGTCTGGGTTATCAGAGAAACTTGGAGAGAGCAGAGCATATTTTACTGCCTCACAATTATTACAACTACTTAGAGATGGCCACTGCTCATTTTTCTAAAAATTTTCTGAATAAGATACATATTTAAATGATTTTCTCTTCTGGGAGCAGTGGCTCCCACCTGTTAATCCTAACACTTGGGGAGGCTGAGGCGGGTAGATTGCCTGAGCTCAGGAGTTTGAGACCAGCCTGAGCAACATGACGAAAGAAACCCCGTCTCTACTAAAACTACACAAAATTAGCTGGGCGTGGTGGTGGGCGCCTGTAATCCCAACTACTGCAGAGGCTGAGATGAGAATCTCTTGAACCCAGGAGATGGAGGTTGCAGTAAGCTGAGATCGTGCCACTTCACTCCAGCCTGGGTGACAGAGCAAGACTCTGTCTCAAAAAATATCTATATCTATATCTATATATATATCTATATCTATCTATCTATATATTTTTTTTTATTTTTTCATAAAAGTGACATAGGCTTGTAAAAAAATTTAAACAGCACAGAAGGATATAATGTGAAAGTAAAATTTTCCTGACCAATACCACCACACAAACACACACATACATACACACACACAGTCTCCCCAATCACATTCCCCGAAGGAAACCACTGTGAACAGACTTTTTGGAATTAGCTATGAGTTTCCTATACACACATACTGTATACACATATGGTGTGTATGTATACACACATAAACATATGTACATGCATGCATATGCATACATACACCCTGTGTTTCATAAAGTCTTTATCACACAGACTATCATGTGATAGAATGTGAATGGTCTCCCTTGGAATTGTGCAGCATTGCACAAAACAACAACTCCACACACACACAAACACACACACATTAACATCTCCCTTTAAAAAAACACAAATGCGGTAATACTATATAGACTTTCGTAACTTGCTTTTCTCAATTAATGATATATCTTAGATGTTTTTCCATATCAGTGTATACAAATCTACCTGACTTTTTTACCTGCTCCATAGTGTTCAGTTGTATAGATGTATCATAATTTATTTAGACAATTTGTTTTTGATAAAAATTGGGGTCATTTACAGTGTTTTTTGCTACTACTAACAATGCTGTAATAAATAATTATACCTATTCAAATTATATATGTATATTTTACAATGAGCTTAAAGTGCATGTGTGTGTGCAGTATATGTGTATATAACTTTTTATACTTAATCTGCATTTTAATGAATACATATAGATCTATAGCATCATTTTTAATGGCTGCATATTATATCGAAGGGATGAAACGTAGTTTGTTTAATGAATGCCCTCCCGTTAGACATTCACGTTGTTCTTGATTTTTCACTATTATAAACACTGCAGTGTTCAGCATCTGTGTATTTAAATCTTTGTGCATTTGTCAAATTTATTTTCTTTAGATACATCCGTAGAGGTGAAGTTGTCAGCTCAAAGGGCATGTGTACTTTTAAGAGTAGTCACTTCATTTAAAGGAAAAGGTTGTCAATACATTTATGCAGATTGGCTGAACAAAGGTCTTCAGATATGATAGCCTTGGGGAGAAACATTTATATCACATAGATTGCTGGTTTCCAAACCTGATATGGTAGACAGAATAGCCCAAATGATTTCTATATCCTAATCCCCCCAAAACCTGTGAATATGTTTATGTTACATAGCAAGAGGAACCAAGAGTGCAAATGGAATTAAGGTTGCTGACTTTAAAACAGAAGGATCACCTGGGGCCCAATGTAATTACAAGGATTTTTAAAAAATGGACAAGGAAGGCAAAATAAGTGAGTCCTAGGAAGGTGTGATTATGGAAGAATGATCAAAGAGATGCACATATCTGGCTTTGAAGATGGAGGCCGGAGGCCATGAGACAAGGAATGTGGGCAGCCTCTAGAAGCTGGAAAAGGTAATGAAACAAATCCTCCCTAGAGGCTCCAGAAGAAATGCAGCCTTGAAGTCACCTTGATTTTAGCTCAGTGAGATTCATGTAGAAGGATTTCTGATCTCCAGAATTGTAAGATAATAAATATGTGTTGCTTTAAGCCACCAAGGTTGTGGTAATTTGTTACAGCAGGTTAGAAAACTGACATACCTGGTTGCACGTGTGACTAGTGGCAGGAGTAGGGGGTGGTCACAGAGATGCTGATTCAGTAGTCTAGGGAAGAACCAGGGGGCATGTATTTTCAACAAGCTCCCCAGGTGATACTGATGTGTCTAGTGGGGATTTGGGGAACCACTGATATAGACCACATAGGTCTGCAAAAGTAGCCATCTCTTGATATGGAGACAGTCACTTGCTGGCCTGGAAGATGATCTTGGTAGGTGATTAAAGATGTGTCTGGGGCTGGCCCAGGGCTCCAATCTGGCACCAGTCTTAACTCTACCTCCTAAGTGACACTGTCATTCAACCCATCAATCTGACCTTAATCTATCTTGCCAGCTTAATTTTCAACTGTTCATCAACCCAAATACTCCGCTTAAACCAGACTAATCTAATCACCATCTATTCAATAAGTCTTGGGAATTCTCCCTTTATATTTTCACTTAAAATGCTGCTATATCCTTGTATCAGTGGGTCCTCCAGAAAGCAGGAGCTGAGGAGTTAACGGTGTGAGGGATTTATGGGGCCTGGTAAGTAACACCTGCCAAAGAGAAAAGGAAGAAGAATTGAGCAGGGAGAGACTCAGACCAAGATGCAGATCTGACAAAAGTTCAGCCAACTTAGTAGGGGCTCTGGAACAAATATTGCCCCTTAGAGGAGTCTTACATTGGGGCAGAAATGGCCAGGCCCTAGTACCCGTATAATGCTCAACCATTGGCTGGGAACACCCACAAAGAGCATAGCTGAAACAGATCCTAAGGTGCTAATAGGTGGAAGTACTCAACTAACCACAATTCTTGCAACTGAATGGCAAATTCTTTCTTGAAGGGAGTTCCTGGCAGCACCCTCCATGGCTGCCACAGTTCTCTCTTCTGCTCTTCAGTTATCCAGACCCCGTCTTCTTCTTTGAGACACAATATGGCAACTGTTGATAGGTTTTGTCATAGCTACAACATTTATTTCAAAATACAGGCTCACATAGTTGAAAATGACCTTAGGGATCAACTTATTTTACACATACAGAAACTGAGACTTGGAGAAGCAGGGAAGAGGGGCTGTGACTGATTCAAGATGACACAGCTAGCTAGTGGAAGAGCCAGAGCCAGAACCCAGCTGTCCTAACTCTCAGTCCAGGTTCGCAGTAGCATTAGGAAAAGGCTTCTCATCTTTAAAGATTAGTGGAAGGTCACAGCTTTCAACTAAAAGGTAAATATAACTGCTGTAAATATAATAAATAGGCTCATTGACTTCTAAGCATACAGAATCATTAAAATGATGAATAATGTAACTAAATGTACCTGAGTAGATCTTTAAGACTTAATTTATAAATACATAAAGACATACACTGTTTGTGTATGTCTTTACCGTTTGTGGGAATGTAAATTAGGTCAGCCACTGTGGAGAGCAGTTTGGAGATTTCTCAAAGAACCAAGGGTTGAACTACCATTCGACCCAGCAATCCCAGTACTGGATACACACCCAAAGGAAAACAAATCGTTTTACCAAAAAGACACATGCACCCATATGTTCATCCAAACACTATTAACAATACCGAAGACATGAAATCAATCCAGGTACCCATCAGCAGTGGATTAGATAAAGAAAATGTGGTACATATAAACCATGGAATACTACACAGTCATAAAAAGTAATGAAATCATGTCTTATGCAGCAACATGAATGCAGCTGGAAACCATTATCCCAAGCAAATTAACTCAGGAACGGAAAACCAAATATGGCATGTTCTCACTTATAACTGGGAACTAAATATTGGCTACACACAGACACAAAGGTAGGAACAATAAAAACTGAGTATTCCAAAGAAGGGAAAGGAGGAAGAGGGACAAGGGTTGAAAAACTACCTATCAGGGGCTATGTTCACTACTTGAGCAAAATCATGCAATATACCCATGTAACAAACCTGGACATGTACCCACTGAATCTAAATAAAAACAGAAAAAAAAATAGTGATAGAGGGAGGAGGAAGATGGCTGAATAGAAGGCTCCACCAATCGTTCCTACCCCCTGCAAGGACACCAATTTAACAGCTATCTATATACACACACATGCAAATCTTCATAAGAACCGAAAATGAAGCGAGCACTCACCGTACCTGGTTTTAACTTTATATCACTGAAAAAGGCACTGGAAGACGGTAAGGAAGACAGTCTTGAATCGCTGATGCTACCCCTTCCCCATCCCCATGGAGCAGCTGTGTGGTGTGGAGAGAGAATCTGTGCACTTGAGAGAGGAAGAGCATGGGGATTGTGAGACATTGGATTGAACTCTGTGCTGCCCTGTCACAGCAGAAAGCAAAACCAGACTGAAGTCAACTGACAACTGCCCATGGAGGGTGTATTTAACCAGCCCTAGTTGGAGGACAATCACCTATCCCAGCAACTGGAACTTGAGTTCTGGCAAGCCTCGCCACCATAGGCTCAAGGGCTCTGGAACCCTAAATAAATTTGAAAGGCAGCCTAGGCCAAAAGGACTGCAACTCCTAGGCAAGTCCTAGTGCTGAACTGGGCTCAAATCCAGTGGATGTGAAGGACACATGATCTACTGAAACACCACCTGGGGTGGCTAAGGTAGTGCTGGCATTACTCCTCTCCTAACCCCAGGCTGCATAGCCCATGGCTCCATAAGAGACACGTTCCTTCCACTTGAGAGAAGAGGGAAGAGTAAAGAGAGCTTTGTCTTGCATTTTGGATACCAACTCAGCCACAGCAGGCTAGAGCACCACTCAGCGTCGTGAGGCTCTCTTTTCAGGCCCTAGCTCCCAGACAGCATTTCTAGATACACCCTGGGCCAGAAGAGAACCCACTGCCTTGAAGGGAAGGACCCAGTCCTGGCAGGACCAATCACCTGCTGACTAAAATGTCCTTGGGCCCTGAATAATCAGCAGCAATACCCAGGTAGGATGCTATGGCCTTGGGTGACACTCTGAAACTAGCTGGCCTCAGATGAGACTCAGCACATTCCAAGCTGTGGTGGCTATGTTGTAAGACTCCTTCTGCTTCAGAAAAGCAGAGGGAAAAGTATAGGAGACTTTGTCCTGAACCTTAGGTAACAGCTCAGCCACAAGGGCATAGAGCGCCAAGTGAGATCTTGGGGTCCCTAATTCTATGCCTTAGCTCTTGGGCGGCATTACAGGACCTGCCCTGGGCCAGAGGAGAGCCCATTGTCCTGAAGAATGAGTCCCAGGCCAGGAAGCATTTACCACAAGATGACTGAAGAGCCTTTGGGCCTTAAGAGGACATCGGTGGTAACCTGGCAGTATTCCCCATGGGCCTGTGCTGGTGGCAGCCATGGGGTGTGGGACCTTTGCATGTAGAAAGGGGAGGGAAGAGTGGGAAGGACTACATCTCATAGTGCAAGTACCAGCTTAGCCACAGTACAATAGAACACCAGGGAGACTTTTAAGGTTTGTGATTCAAGTTCCTGGTTCCCAGATGGCACCTCTGGACCTGCCAAGGGCCTAGGGAAACTTACTACCTTGAAGGGAAGGATACAAGCCTGGCTAGCTTCTCTACCTGCTGACTGTAGAGCCCCAGGGCTTTGAGTGAACATAGGCAGTAGCCAGGTAGTAGTTACAGCAGGCCTTGGGCAAGACCCAGTGCAGCACTGGCTACAGGTCTGAACTAGTGCCGTCCCAATGGCGGTGGCCACAGAGGTTCTTGTGTCATTCCACCTCCAGCCTCAGCCAGCTCAGAACCAGAGAGACTCCATTTGTTTGAGAGAAAGTAAGGAAAGAGAACAAGAGTCTCTGCCTGGTAATCCAGACAATTCTTCTGGATTTTATCCAAGATCATCAAGGTGATACCTCTATGAGTCTGCAAGAACCACAGTGTTACTGGTCTTGAGTTGTCCCCAATGCAGATATGGCCCAGATCACAACACCAAGATCATACATAACACAATACCAATTGTGGTATAATACCTGGAAAGCCTTCCCAAGACGGATGGATATAAACAAGTCCATACTGTTAAGACTACAATAAGTGCCTAACTCTTCAATGCCCAGACACAGATGAATATCTACAAGTACCAAGACCATCCACGAAAACATGACCTCACCAAATGAACTAAATAAGGTGCCAGGGATCAATCCTACAGAAACAGAGATATGTGACCTTTCAGACAGAGAATTCAAAATAGCTGTTTTGAGGAAGCTCGAAGAAATTAAAGATAACACAGAGAAGGAATTCAGAATTCTATCAGACAAATTAACAAAGAGATTAAAATAATTAAAAAGAATCAAGCAGAAATTTTGGAGTGGAAAAATGTAATTGGCATACTGAAGAATGCATCAGAATCTTTTAATAGCAGAACTGATCAATCAGAAGAAAGAATTAATGCACTTGAAGACAGGCTTTTTGAAAATACACAATCAGATAGAAAAAAGAATAAAAAACGATAAAGCATACTTACAAGTTCTAGGAAATTGCCCCAAAAGGGCGAATCTAAGAGTTATTGGCCTTAAAGAGGAGGTAGAAAGGGAGATGGGGTAGAAAGTTTATTTAAAGGAATAATAACAGAGAACTCCCCAAACCTCAAGAAAGGTAACAATATTCAAATACAAGAAGATTGTAGAGCACCAAGCAGATTTAACACAAAGAAGACTACCTCAAGGCATATAGTAATCAAACTCCCAAAGGTAAAGGATAAAGAGAGGATCCTAAAAGCAGCAAGAGAAAAGAAGAAAATAATATACAATGGAGCTCCAAAATATGTCTGGCAGCAGACTTTTCAGTGGAAACTTCACAGGCCTGGAGAGAGTAGTATGGCATATTTAAAGTGCTGAAGGCAAAAACCTTTACCCTAGAATAGGATATTCAGTGAAAATATCCTTCAAACACGAAGGAGAAATACTTTCCCAGGCAAACAAAACCTGAGGAATTTCATCAACACCAGACCTGTCCTACAAGAAATGCTAAAGGGAGTACTTCAACCAGAAAGTAAAAGACATTAATGAGCAATAAGAAATCTGAAGGTACAAAAGTCACTGGTAATAGTACACAGAAAAACATAGAGTATGGTAACACTGTAATTGTGGTGTGCAAACTACTCTTAGCTTAAGTAGAAAGACTAAAAAATGAACCAAACAAAAATAATAACTAAAACAATATTTCAAAACATAGACCATACAATAAGATATAAATAGAAACAACAAAATGTTTAAAGGTCGGGGGAACAGGGGGGACAAAGTTAAGGTGTAGAGTTTTTATTAGTTTTCATTTTGCTTGTTTGTGTGTTTATGCAAACAATGTTGTTATTAGCTTAAAATAAAGGGTTATAAGATACCATTTGCAAGCCTCATGGTAACCTCAAATCAAAAAACATACAAGAGATACACAAAAAATCAAAGCAAGAACTAAATCATAGCACCAGAGAAAATCACCTTTCATGGAAAGGAAGACAAGAAGGAAGGAAAGAAGGGAGAGAAAGCCACAAAACAGCCAGAAAACAAATAACAAAATGGCAAATGAGGAACTTAAGAAGGAAATTTTAAAATTCTTGAAACAAATGATGATGGAAACACAAAATAACAAAACCAATGAGATCCAGTAGAAGCACTACTAAGAGGAAAGCTTATAGCTGTAAGTGCCTACATCAAAAAAGAAGAAAAACTTCAAATAACCTAAAGGTGCATCTTAAAGAACTAGAAAAGCAAGAGCAAACCAAACCCAAATTAGTAGAAGAAAATAAACAATAAAGATCAGAGCAGAAATAAAGGAATTTGAAATGGAGAAAATAATACAAAAGACCAAAGAAACAAAAAGTCAACTTTTTGAGAAGATAAACAAAATTGATAAACCCTTAGCCAGACTAAGAAAACAAGAAGTAAGACCTAAATAAATAAAATCAGACATGAACAAGGAGACATTACAAATGATACTGCAGAAATTCAAAGGATCATTAGTGGCTACTATAAGCAACTATCTATTACTAAACAGGAAAATCTAGAAGAAATGTATAAATTCCCAGACACATACAATCTACTAAGATTGAACCAGGAAAAAATCCAAAACCTTAGCAGACCAATAGCAAGTACTGAGACTGAAGCCATAATAAAAAGTCTCCCAGCAAAGAAAAGCCTGGAACCTGATGGTTTCACTGCTAAATTTGACCAAACATTTAAAAAAGAGCTAATACCAATTATACGCAAACTATTCCAATAGAGGAGGACGGAATACTTACAAACTTATTCTGTGAGATCAGTGTTACCCTGATACCAAAACCAAACAAAGACACAACAAAAAAGAAAACTACAGGCCAATATCACTGATGAATACTGATGCAAAAATTCTAAACAAAATACTATCAAACCAAATTCAACAACACGTTAGAAAATCTTTCATCACGAGCAAGTGGGATTTATCCCAGGGATGCAAGAATGGTTCAATGCATACAAATCGATTAATGTAATATCTCATATCAACAGAATGAAGGACAAAAACCATACAATCTTTTCAAATGCTGAGAAAGCATTTGATGAAATTTAGCATCCCTTCATGGTAAAACCCTAAAAAGTTGGGTATAGAAGGAACATAACTTGACACAATAACGTCATATATGACAGATCCATAGATAGTATAATACCGAATGGGGAAAAACTGAAAGACTTTCCTTTAGGAAGGAACATGACAAGAGTGTCCACTTTCACCAGTGTTCTTCAACATGGTACTGTACGTCCTAGCTAGAGCAATCAAATAAGAGAAAGAAGTAAAGAACATCCAAATTGGAAAGAAAGAAGTCAAACTATCTTTGTTTGCAGATGGTATGATCTTATATTTGGAAAAACCTAAAGACTCCACCAAAAAACTATTAAAACTGATAAGCATATTCAGTAAAGTTGTAGGATATAATATCAACATACAAAAATCAGTAGCATTTCTATATGCCAACAGCAAACAATATGAAAAAGAAATCAAGAAAGTAATCCCATTTACAATAGGTACAAATAAAATAAAATACCTAGGAATTAACCAAAGAATTGAAAGATCTCTCCAATGAAAGCTATAAAACACTGATGCAAGAAGTTGAAGAAGACACACAAAAAATGGAAAGATATTCCATGTTTATGGATTGGAAGAATCAATATTGTTAAAATGTCCATACTACCCAAAGCAATCTACAGATTCAATGCAATCCCTATAAAAATACTAAGGACATTCTTCTCAGAAATAGAAAAGACAATCCCAAAATTTATATGGTACCACAAAAGATCCAGAATAGCCAAAGCTATCCTAAGCAAAAAGAACAAAACTGGAAAAATCACATTACCTGACTCTAAATTATACTACAGAGTTATAGTAACAAAAAAAATGGCATGATACTGAGATAAAAACAGACACATAGACCAACGGTACAGAACAGAGAACCCAGAGATCATCTCTACATCTACAGTGAACTTAGTTTTTACAAAGGTGCTAAGAACTTACACTGGGAAAAGGACAGTCTCTTCAATACATGGTGCTGGGAAAACTGGATATCCATATGCAAAAGAATGAAACTAGACCCCCCAACCCATATACAAAAATCAAATCAAAATAAAGACTTAAATCTAAGACCTCAAACTATGGAACTACTAAAGAAAACATTGGGGAAACTCTCTGAGATGTTTCTTAAGTAATACCCCATAAGCATAGCCAACCAAAGCAAAAATGGACAAATATGATCATATTAAATTTAAAAGCATCTGCATAACAAAGGAAACAATCAACAAAGTGAAGCGGCAACACACAGAATGGTAGAAAATGTTTCCAAACCACCATCTGATAAGGGATTAATAACCAGAATATATAAGGAGTTCAAACGACTGTAGAGGAAAAAATCTAATAAGCTGATTAAAAATGGGCAAAAGACCTGAATAGACATTTATCAAAAGAAGAAATACAAATGGCAAACAGGTATGTGAAAAGGTGCTCAACATTGATCATCAGAGAAATGCAAATCAAAACTACAATGAGATATCATCTCACTCCAGTTAAAATGGTTTTTATCAAAAAGTCAGGTAACAAATGCTGGTGAGGATGTGGAGAAAAGGGAACCCTCATACACTGTTGGCAGGAATGTAAATCAGTACAATTGCTATGGATAACAGTTTGGTGGTTCCTCAATAAACTAAAAATGGAGCTACCATAAAATCCAGCATTCCCACTTCTGGGTATATACCCCACAGAAAAGGAATCAGTCTATCGATGAGATATCTGCACTCCCATGTTTATTGCAGCACTAGTCACAATAGTCAATATTTGGAAGCAACCTAAGTGTCCATCAACAGATGAACGGATAAAGAAAATGTATATATATACACAATAGAGTACTATTCGGCCATAAAAAGAATGAGATCCTGTCATTTACAGCAATATGGGTGGAACTGGAGATTATTATGTTAAGTGAAATGAGCCAGGCACAGAAAGACATACGTCATATGTTCTCACTTATTTGTGGAATTTAAAAATCAAAACAATTGAACTCATGGAGTCAGAGAATAGAAGGATGGTTACCAGAGCCTGGGAAGGATAGTGGAGAGTTGGTGGTGGGTGGGAGGGAATGGGGATGGTTAATGAGTACACAAAATAGTTAGAAAGAATGAGAAAAACCCAGTATTTGCTAGCACAACAAGGTGACTATAGTCAAAAATAATTTAACATAACTAAAAGAGTGTAATAGGATTGTTTGTAACACAAAGGATAAATGCCTGAGGTAATGGATACCCCATTTACCCTAATGTTATTATTATGCATTGCATGCCTGTATCAAAATATCTCATGTAACCCATAAATATATACATCCACTATGTGCCCACAACAAATAAAAATAAAAATAGTGATAAAACTGTAATCCTTATGAGAATGCTGTAGCCTAGTTCATTTCTATAATCACTAATCCATAAAAATTCATAGTAACATGCTATTTTAAAATCTTACACATTAAAAGAATTGAAAGAAACCATTGTATACACAAATGGGTTACAAAATTATTTTCAATTAATTACGTTAAGCTAGGGAAATAATTAGGGAAAGGTCAATGTTTATTGTTTACATAGGAGAAAAATAACATATTCTAGTTAGCATTTATTTGTGGAGGAGTGATTTTATTTTCAGTGTTGTACGTGATGATTGATTTATAGAATGGAAATGTTCTTAAACACAAGTCTCAATTGGATCTGCAAACAACAGTCTTAGCTGAGATTTTTAAAAGATAATCTTTGCTAACAGAAAAAGGGAATTGCCTCCTTTTTGCTTTTTCAGAGACAGGCATCATTTGAGTATGTGAGTGTCCAGTCCATTTGAAGCAGTTTCAATTCTTCCAGATTGTAAAGTCAGGAATGCGTGCGTGTTGGGGGTGTGATAGGAGGAGGCTATGGAGGTCAGAGGCAGCTGCTAAGTCAAAGCCAATCAGGCCACTTGTAAATTTCTCAAAACGATAGAGAAAGATGTGAATGAGGTTTATGGGCTCTAGCCCTATGGGGCCCTGACTTTCCACAGTTTCAAGGCTTTGATTGACCTGGTGGAAAAAAAAAATCCCACCTCCCCTACTCTCTGCCCAAGTTAGCATCTCACAAGATTATCAACTAGCATGTAGATGAAGCCACACAGAAAACACATAGAGGTCAATTACCCCACCTTTGTGTGTAAAGGGTGGTATACACCTTGTATGCAAAAGGAGGGAGTATTTTTTTAATTGCAAGAGTAAAATGCCAAAGTGAGACAAAGAAATAATTTTCCTGTTAGCTCTTTGTAAGTAAGGTGGGAAAGGAAAAACAAGATAGATATGAAAAGCCAGAAATCTGAGTCTGTGATTAGTATCAGTTGATGTGAGCAGGAATTTACCTGCTTATATCAGAGAAGCGACCATTTGTCTCTTAGGAACAGGGAGTCTTTTCTTTCCTCTTTATTAAAGTAGAAAAATTGTTACTGCTTTCAGTTTTATTCATGAGAGAGCTTCCAGAGGTTTGCAGGGAAATGTTATCAGATCACCCAACCTACATAATATGCCAACTCTATTGGAATCATTTTTTCTTTTCCCTAAACTGTATGTTAAGAGTTCACTTCTGATGGTATTATCTTCTAACACAGATGAATCTTTCTAGAGTCAGCCAAGATAAACACACACTTCTATAATTATGTGCTACAAGTACTCTAGAATCAGCCTCCACCCTGAATTTTTCCAGCCATCACCTAAAGAAGAACATGGATTTTGAAAGTAAATAACTTTGAAAGAAAATGTACTCCTTAAGCCTTTTTTCCTCTTACTGAATCTAAGAAACATATGTAATACACTGGAAGATTTGTTCTCTTTATTTACATAGCAGATGGGAGGGGAAAATATCTAAGAGCCATCCTGATATTAACTTAATATCCTGATATTAAATATTGCAGTGGTGAGAAAAGAGCACTGAGTTCAGAGGCCTGGATTTCAGTGTTGGCTCTGCTACTGGCCATGTGATCTTAGGCAGGTCATTTAGCTTCTCTAAGCCTCAGTGTCCACGTATATTAAATGAAGATAATAATACCAATATTAGGGTTGCTGGAAAATTTGAATGAAATGACGGATGTGAAAGAAATTAGAACCCAGAATAGCACCATCCAAAAAAGTACAGTTTTATTATTATTCATCAGCTGAGCTGTTACACAGGAGCAAGCAGGGTGTGGCTGGGGAACATTGATAGCGGGGGCTTCTGGGATTTTCACAGGGCAAGTACTGAGCTCATACTAAACACGAAGCTGTTTAACAGATTGGGGAGGCAAGTGGGTTTGAGCAGCTTTCATTTTTATCTGGAACAATCTGCAGGGATGTCCTGCTGCCGTGTCTTAGACCAAGTGTTGTCTTTCTCCTCCAACTTGACTAAAGATGCTGCAGGTATCGATGTGGGTGGCCCCAGTGGTTTGGTGGTGTAAGCGAGTATTTCCCAGGTGTCTCTAACTCTGTAAGAGCTAAAGGAGAAGTTACATGGTTAATGAAAGCCAGTTAGGCCCCTATGGAAGGCTGTGAGTCTCCTCCAGGGTGCAGATGAACAACTGTGGGATGTCAGATACCAGAGTCCTCAACCTCAGAGGAAGGGAAGGCAGAAACTCATGGAACTGCATCCAAAAAATGCTCTGGATGCAGAATAAGTTCTGTTCCAGCCACAGGCCCAACTTGTGATGAGCAGTTTACATATTTTTCTTTGCTCTTTTGCTTGCTTTCTGAGCCTTCTGCATCCCCCTTCCTTTATTTTAGGATAGTACCCTTGCCCCAGATAGACAGTGAACTCATTTGTGGTAAAATAATCTCACCAGTGACTAATTTTCACTGTTGTACACTTCATTTAACTTGAAATTGTTTTTGATAATTTTATGACACTGTGAGAGCAAAGAGATAATACTGCATCTGCCACTTGCTGCTGTGACTTAAGGTAAGTCCTTTCACCTTTTTGAGATCCAGTTTCCTCATCTATAAAATGGGGATATTCATTCATTCAATCACTATTTGCTGAATATCAGTTGAGTAAAGCACCTAGGACATGTTCATATACACCTCACAAGGTCATGGTGGGGACTAAGCAAGATGGAGTATGTGGTATGTGGCTCATGGTCAACACCCAGTACATGTTGTTGTTGCTGTTAGTTTTAGTCTATGAACAATTTTAAGCATCAAGTTATCAGTAATTCTGAGACTCACAATAAATAAATGTAGAAACTATTAACAAGTACTCAAGAAACACCACAATCCTTGCCTTTCATAAGTTAGGAGGCCAGCAGAGCTCATTTCCTTGGGCAGGGACTTACGTGATGTCTGCCTTGGCCATGCTAAGGCTTTTGAACCAGCTCTAAATGAATCTCCTCACGGAGGCATGGCCAATGAATCACCAGGGTTGGTTTTTGTTTTGTTTGTTTGTCTCTTACACAAGGGCATCAAACAGAATAGTTTTTACTACGTTGGAATAATTTTTACTGCATTACTACATTTTCTTACCGTTTCCTTGTTAAATGCTCTTTTATTGTTTCCAGCATTCACTCATTCATTTATTCAACAAATTTGTATATGTCTGTGCCAGGTGCTAGGGATACAGTGGTATACCTCTCAAAGTCTCTGTCCTCATGGGGTTGGCATTCTAGTGGGGTCTATAGATTGCCCTCACCCCTACTTCACACCAGACTGTCAAATGCCTGAGATCAGGGGTTGTGGTAGTGGCTTTTCCTTTGGATCCTCTCTATTTTTATATTTTATGGAGATGGGGGTCTTGCTATGTTGCCCAGGCTGGTCTCTAACTCCTGGGCTCAAGTGGTCCTCCCGTCTTGGCCTCACAAAGTGCTGGGATTACATGTGTGAGGCACCACATCCAGCTTGAGTCCTCTCTTAAACACAGCACACAGAGCACAGCTTGGGGCACACAGGATGCCCTCCAAAAAAGACTTCTTGATGGTTTAATGTATGCCAATGCTTAGAATAATGTGCCAGCCATTATTCTAAGCATTGGTATACATTATTTCATTTACTCCTCACACCTCACCCTATGAGGTGGGCACTATTTTATGCTTATTTGACAAATGAAGCAACTGAGGCATGAAGCGGTTAAGACATGTGATCAGGTTCCTGAAGCAAGTAAATAATAAAGCTGACATTTGAACCCTGAACCCAGGTCATGAAGATCCTCATGTCATTCCACCCAGATTGTCCTCTTTTGTAAGTTCCTACTGACACCACTTTCAAATTGAGTGTGGAGCTCAGAGTCCTGCCCTCACGCCTCAGTTGACATTTTCCCTGACTGCAGAGTCCTGGGATGGCCCTGTGTACTAGGCTGACAACTGAACATCTGGGACACAGCAAGCAAATCCTCATCCTCATGAATTTCTTAATTTTTCTGAGTCACCTTGGCTACTTCAGTTAAGTCCAGCTCAGGTTAAAAAAAAAAAAAAAGAAAGAAAGAAAGAAAGAAAAGAAAAAAGAAACTAAGGGCAGTTACTTCTATAGCAAAATAAAATTTTACAAGATAAGAAGCGCATACACTCTTTTTTGAGGCTAAAATGAAACAAATTCTATCTATGAAAACACTGAGTGATAGAAATAAGGCTCCCGTCCATTACCGAAGACTCTGGGTTTTACACTATCAGTGTCTCCAGTAGTAGACAGAAGCCTTATTCCTCAAGTTCGTTCTCAGGATACAGACACACACCATCAAAGGCTGGACCAGATACCTACTTTCATTTGGAAGGCTGGTACTGGCAGATCCACGAGACACATACAGTTTCTTATCTAGAAAAGAAGAAAAAAACATTATTGGAACTGAAATTTCTAGGACTAGGTTAGAAAAGTGCCCAGTAGCATCCCAGGGGCCTCACATTGCCTGGTCCTAAGTTTATGAATATCTGGCATATTCTCTCTTATCAGATGCTACAAAAACAGAGAAGCTTCTGTTTTTAAGGTCCACCATCTTCCAAGGCAGTGTTCCTGATTAAGGGTCACTGACTTCCTCAACAGATCCTGGACTGCCAGTCACCAATTAATACAACTGATGTCAACATGAGTAGAGCATGAAGACTTTGGTGATAACCATTTGTTGGTGAACGTGTCTTGAGATTTCAGGAATAGGACAATTGCCTGCATTATAGTTTCACCATGATGTGCCTGGCTTACAGTAGATGCTCACCAAATATTTGCTGAATCGGATTTGAACTGTAAAGAGTTGCTATGTTTGGAAGGTGATGATTTCAGCCATCTGTGTTCTAACCAACTGTTGAAACAGGGCTCTGCTGTGTGTATGCACAGCATATACACAAGCACAGTTGGTCTCATTTTCCCTGTGAATCCAGTAGGAAAGGACTTTTGAAAAAGAGTAGAGGGGTAGGAAATTTCACAGGTTTCCCAAGCATGACACTTCTATGATTTACTCCTTAAGTACATTCCTAATCAAATTCTGGAAATGACAGAGTGGTATTTTAATGGGAAATTTGTTTGCCACATTAGAATAGAACACAGTGCCTGACTTAGGTAGGCTATGCTGAACAGGCCCTTTGTTTACTATATGCTTAGTTCAGTGTAAAGACAGCTTCTAGTAATTTCTTTCAGGCATGGAACACTAGTCCACACTATGTATGGACAAGGAAGCTGCAAAAGAAAATTCGTCCAGAGTACAGAATGACAGAGGTTGCAGACTTGGTTCCATGAAACTATAAAATATATATATTTATAAGTGTTTCATATGAAAGGCAAATCTTGCAACAGAGTAGGTTGATTTTTTGGTGGAAGTATAATTAATGCCAATTCTTCCCCGTTCTTTTACAAAGAAGGGAGTCTTGTTTTCTGATGGATATTTTGCATCTGGTAGGCGCTAATTAAATATTTGCTGGGTGAATGAGTGAATGAAAAAGTGAGTGAGCCTTAAGGGTGTTTTTAGTTCAGGGGAGGGGTGGTGGTCAGGGAGTAGGAACTCAAGGGATACCAAGCAGGAGGATCCCAGAGTGCAGGAGCAAGCCGAGGACAGCCAGGCACTGTTAGGTCTCCAAGCAGCAATGAGGCTGCCTCTACAGTCGCTTTGAATTTTAATGTGTGCAGCAGATGGTTGGTATAGCTTGCCCTTGTTGTTTGCCTGGAGCCTGACATCACTGCAAGTTGCCAACCTGTTTGGAGGCTACAAGGTACGTCACAGAGTTCTGTTTTGCAAATGGATTATTTAATTGCTCCCAATGAGGTAAACATAGGACCCTACGATATTAGACAGCAGCCCATCATTTTTCTAAGGTAAGGCCAAGTTGACGGGCTAGGGTGAGTACTTCGGGCCAAGTCCATCTGGCTAGCTATCTATGTAACCCTTTAGCTATTAAACTGTGAATGTCAATGAAGCCTAGTGAAGATATATGGAACATTTAAGCAGAACATTCCATCCCTCAGCAGCCCTATGTCCAGAGTGGCAGCAATTAGTCTTGGCACCTGATCTCATGCCAACTCACTCTCAACCACAACCAATCAGGGGCACCCCTCCAAGTATCTGTAGGCATTTCCTTACAGTGAACTGAGCCGGGAGGCATGTTGAAGAGCAACCCTGTGCTTCCAGCTGCCTGGCCAGGGTTGCCATTCTCCCTGGCGACAGGTTCCTGAGGACGGGCTAGGCATCTGTCTTGCTGGAGGAGACTTAGGAGAGGCTCACGTTTCCCATCAGGCTGGGGCTCTGGAACCAGGTGCCGAGCAGGGAAAGCATGAGAGTAGCCAGGCTCTAAGGAGCTGGTGCCGGCCAGGGAGGAGAAATGCCACAGCTCCCCAGGCCGAACAGGGGCCCTCCTAGCCAGGGATGGTGAGAACTGATTCACAGCCATGGGAGTAGGCACATGCAAGTTGCAGTTGGCGGCACGGTTTGTGACAGGTACTTCTGGCTGTGGCTTTGTCCACGGAGAAGAGTAACGCCACTGATTTGGAGACATGCTGTCATCTGAGAAGGAAAGATTTAGAAGACATGTTAGGTGTTTATTGTTTTCAAAATGGATGTAGATTTTTTTAAATAAATACTCTATTTATTTTTAACTTGAAGGAAATAAGAAAAGCTAAAATAAAATCATCCTAATGATAATATCCAGAAACAGCCATTGTCCTCCGTAGGTGTACTGTTTCTAGGACTGGTTTCTATTCATGTATGCATTGTTTTCTCAACATATATTGTTATTCAAGCCATTTTTGTTTCATTAAAATATCATGAAAAGCCTCCTATAGAAATGAATAGGCCAGGCATTGTGGCTCATGCCTGTAATCCCAGCTCTTTGGGAGGCTGAGGTGGGCGGATCACTTGAAGCCAGGAGTTCAAGACCAGCCTGGCCAATATGGTGAAACTACAACTCTACTAAAAATACAAAACTTAGCTGGGTGTGGTAGTGCACACCTGTAGTCCCAGCTACTTGGGAGACTAAGGCAGGAGAGTTGCTGGTGCCCAGGAGGCAGATGCTGCAGTGAGCCGAGATTGCACCACTGTACTCCAGTCTGGGCAACAGAGTGAGACTCAGTAAGAAAGAAAAAAAGAAAAAGAGAGAAAGAAAGAGAGAGAGAGAGAGAAAGAAAGAAAGAAAGAAAGAAAGAAAGAAAGAAAGAAAGAAAGAAAGAAAGAAAAGAAGGGAAAGAAGGGAAAGAAAGAAAAGAAAGGAAGAGACAGAAAGAAAGAAAGAAAAGAAAGAAAGAGAAAGAAGGGAGGGAGGGAAAGAAGGAAGGAAGGAAGGAAGGAAGGAAGGAAGGAAGAAGGGCCAAACCCCAGCTTTTTAAAGTGCTGTACAGTAAGTAGTCCATGGTAAAGCAGTAATATAACTAACAAATGTCGTGTTTGTGCACTGCTTGGTTATTTCCATTGTTTTCTATTATGTTAACAGCATTACAATGAGCATCTTTGTATAGATACCTTTGCTCCCGGATCCAATTCGCTCCTTAAGGATACTTTTCTAGAAGTAAACGTGCTTGATTTGTGTTTGGTTGCTGCTATCATCTAGCTTTATTTTATAGCTGGTGTTTTAAATACACCAAATAGGGGGACTCCACAGAACTGTGCTGGTCACTCACACAACTCTAGGAGTTAAAACCACATTTTCCAGAGTAATATGAGGCACAGGGATGTTAAGAGACTGAGCCAAGGTAGCAAAAACAGATTAGCCAAGTAGGGAAGTAAGCTGGAGCGATAAGTAATGGGGAGGGAAGTAGTTGCTTGGACCCCATTTTGCAAAAGCAGAATTCTGAGGGTCAAGAGGTGACTTAGTTTCTTCTTGCAAAGTTCATGTGGATTGGTTAAGAGGGATGGAGTGTCCTTTGGTTCCATACGCACTATTCTTATTGTGCCTATGATAGCCGCCGAATCTGAGATCTCAAATGTCCAGGATAGCTCAGGACAAGGATGAATGTTTTCCCCATTCTCAACACCTACTCAGGCAAGAAGGGAGGAGGGAAAGAGCTCTTCCAGACAGTTCTTAAACCCTGGAGCCTATCATCTATCCGAGATAATGGAGAGAGGGTGGGTGTGGAGACAAAGGAAGATTGGCCCAGCTGGAGAGGCTGTCTGGGACACTGGTCCTATTTCCCATAAAAACCTCTCCTAGCTCTCTCGAATGTTTAGCTTGACTGGATTGTGTACAAGATAAAAGATTCTGAGAGGCCTGCACGGTGTTACTGGAGTGTCGTCACTCAGTGTAACACAAACGATAGGAACAGAAGTCCAAGTCCTCACGGCACAGACATCCTCCCTAGCATCTCACACCATTCACAGTGAGTGATGGCGGATGGTTGGCCCTTCTTATGAAACCAAAGGCAAGACAATATATTAAGATTTGTTTTGGTGAGGGTGAACGCTACTTCTGAAAATCGGTATCTCCAGGCCAGAAGCAATTCAGTCCACAAAGAGAGTGATTAAGCTAATTTGGTGTAATCACAGTCTGTGTTTCATATTGAATGAGGGTACTTCATGTCCTAAGCACAAATTAGAAACAAAGCGTAGCCCCTGACAACGAGGTAGTTTCCATCTGAACAGGCCTTACGGATCTCATACATATGACTGAGGGGCTGAATGCTTGAAATGTGGAAAGCAGAGCCCCAGAATGTTTTGACTATTTCCCTTGACTGCTTCCTTTCTAGAATTCTCTGAAATGTTAAGGGAAGTGGGTTGGTGTACCACAGTCCAAAGTCCTTTATGGTCACTGGGTGCCCCAGAGCACAGTTTGGATGGGAGCTTGTGGGCATGCACCGGGTGTCTTAACCCCAAGTTCACAGTGACCCATCAGAGGGCCTTGGGCGGCCTGGGGAAACCCATCATTCCAGATTAGGCTTGGAAGTCAGTGGCCCACGGAGTGGAGACCCTGGATTTGAGTGGGCCTCTCTTTCTCGGGCCTCTTGGGCCAACTGCTCCAGCAGCCACTCCCACCTACCCTGTGGATGGGTAAAGTCCTCTGAAACTACAAACGTGCACTGACTCAAGGCTGCTGCTGCTACTAGAAGTGACCCTGGTGACTTTTTTTAATCCATGTGCTCCCTATTAGTTACCTCTAGAAGTGAGAGAGGGAGCCCCAGGGCAGAATTTGCTGCCTTCGCAAACCCCTGACCACACGAATGAGTGGAGAGCAGCTGAGCAACACCCTGACGCAGGGATACATGGGGCAGGCTAGGATTTTTCTTTCAGCAGGAATACAAATGGCTTCCACTCCACTTACTTCAACCCTGGGCATCTAGACCCTACCTCTTAGTCCCATTCATCCCTCTAGGATTCCTGCTGCTGTTGATCCTGAGACAAGACCTATCCAGAGAGAGCTGGTCTCCATTTCCTACACTGCCCTTTTTGGGTGAAACTGGCAGGCCATTCCCCCTGCCTTCCAAGCATACCCAGAGGCACCACACATTTCCACCCATATACACTTTTGGGATCTCCAGAACACTCTAGAAAACATCTTCAGGCATTTATGAATTTGCCTCCATTCCAGAGTACCTTCCCTCCACTTTGCCCTTGCATGGAGGCCCTGGCTTCCTATTCCAGATTAGTTTTTCAACATACAAACTTAAATGTCGCCCTTTCAGAAAGGCCTTCCCTCAACCTCCAATCTAAAGTTTGTGACCCTGTTACTTTCTGTGACTGCACCCTATTTCCTTCATGGCAGTAATATAGTAATTTATTTATTTCTTAATTCTTACATTCATTCATTCACTATTGGTCTTCTTTATCATTTAGTAAGCTTGGCGAGAGCTGAGATCATTTCTCTCTTGTTCACCATTATGTCCCCAAGAACTTGCACAGTGCCTAGCACATAGTGGCCCTGAAAAAGTATTATTCTAATGAGTGCACACACATGTTTACACACAAACACACATATATATGCACAATTGCAAACATGTACACACTCATAAACACAAACATGCACACACACACACCCCCCCACACACACCCCCTTCCCCACTGAACCTTTCTAAATCGAAGGGAGCAGGATGAAAGTGGTTAAAAGCACAGACTTTGAAGTCGGAGAGGCTTGGAATCCAATCCCAGATCTGCCACTTCCTAGCTGTGTGACACTGAGCAAGTCCCTTCCCACCTCTAAGACCGTTATGAGATTGAATGAGACAATCCACGTAAAAGGTTTAGCACAGTACCTGGTACACATTTGGCACTCAATAAGTGGTAGCTGTTGCTGCTGTTATTATTAATCATTTCAGTTTAGAAACCCACTCTGGGTTTCTTTACTGGTTTGCAACACTCAGCATAATCAACATGAAAAAAAGCAAGACGGTCATTATTGTATGAGGCCTGAGAATCCTCCCTGCCAACAGTCACCTAGTGCTGGAGAAGGGAGGGGCAGAAAGGACTGAGCCAAGGGGCCTATAACAGCAGCAGAGGCAGCAGCAGCACTTCAGGGCCGGTTTGGAGGCTGGAGCAGATACTGGTTATAAAAGAGGGATTTCAGAAGTCTTTGCTCAGTCTGTGGCCATTCCCAGGGAATAACACATCAGAGATGGGCAGGAACAATTTGTAAATATAGAATAGTTTTTGTTTATTGAGTATGCACTGTGGGCCAGGCACAGTGCCAGGCACTCTGCATACATGATCTCACGTGATCGCCACAGCAACCCAGATGAGAAAATCAAGACCCAGAATGGTTAAAGTGACTTGTCTAAGGCCACACAGCTAGCAAATGGTAGAGGTGTCTGATTCCAAACCTCATGCTCCTACCAACTATGCCTCCCCAATATTGCAAAGAATACTTTCACATATTCCTTGGGTTGGAGGTCTGGCAGATTGGCATAACACTTCTAGGAGGAAATTTGTCGGTATATATCAAAACCCTAAAATTTTTGTATACTCTTTGACCCAAGCATTCCACTCGTAGCAATTTATTTTAAGGATATAGTCAATGATGCATGTAAAAATGAACCTACAAGGATGTTCAAAGTGATTTGTATAATATAGCGAAAAATTAGCAACAATCTAAATATTCAAAAATTTTAATAAATTTGGTACATCTATAAAACGATACTCTTGAACCATTAAAATGATGTTGTAGTAGAACATTTAATGGCATGGAGAAGTGGATATGACATTGTTGAATTTTTTTTAAAAGCAAGTTACAACCCATTATGTGCAAAATGATGTCATGTTGTAAAAATTAGTACATGTACATGGATGCACATGTGGTTTTTGTTTCCTGAATGCTTATCTATGTTTTCTAAATTTCCAAAAATGAGTATATTTTGTATATTTTATGTTTGTAAATAGTAAAAATTATGTTTTAAGCAAAAACTTAAACCACTTGACCCATGAAGCGCCCAAAACACAAGTCACAGCTGTGAATGACTAATCCATGATTGCCTGATTTCCTTCCGTCTATCCTTTCTTCTTTCCTTCCTTCTCTTCTCCCTCTTTCTGCATCTTTTAATGCAAATTCTGCGGGTTTTTTTTTTTTTTTTTGACAGGGTCTCACTGTCTCCCAGGCTGGAGTGTACTGACAAGATCATAGCTCACTGCAGCCTCAGTTTCCCCAGGCTCAAGCGATCCTCCTGCCTTGGCCTCAGCCTCCTGAGTAGCTGGAAATACAGGTGTGAGCCACCACACCTATACAATTTTTAAATTTTTTTGTAGAGACGGGGTCTCTCTGTGTTGCCCAGGCTGGTTTTGAATGCCTGGCCCTCCCAAAGTGCTGGGATTACAGGGGTGAGCCACCACGTGTGGGCTACAAATCTCATCTTATGATGAAGTTGAAACCAAGAGTCCTCTGAACACATGCACATTTTGCACTATGAAAGTCCAACCTTTGACCTGCATGATCTGTATACATTGACTTTCCCTCTCTGCTCTCTTTGCTGGTGGCACTTGCACTTCATTCATTCACCCCCAGGCACAAAAAGCATATTGTTTGCATTAACTGAGGTCAAAATCACACCGGAGGTGGAAGGACAGCTTCAAGGAGATTGTCCTGTTCCAGGGCACCAGGGGGGCCTCTCAGTTCCTCCCCCTCTTTCAGAGCTGCCTCCCTAGGGTACCTAGTCTTTGGATGAATATCCAGGTTCCTTTTCCCAACTGAAAATAGAGATCAAATACAGAATATGAGCTAGTATTTGAAATATTGAGTGGCTAAGATCTGAAATCAATTTCATCTGCCGGCAAATACTATAGACTCCCCATATTAGCTGTGAGATCTTGGGCGAGTCACTTGACTGTCTGAGCCTCAGTTTCCTCATCAGGAAAATGGACATAGAGTTAACCAGTAGAGTTGGTGTGAAGATTCAATGAGATAATCCACGTGACAGACCCTAGCAACAGACAGTGTTCAAAAAGTGTTAGCCATTATACACATTATTAGCGATAGTCCTTATAGGTATTAAATCCTCTTGCTGGGGCATTGTCAGAGTGTACAAAGGCAAGAAAATGGGGTAGTCAAGAGACTGACTCTGGAGATCGATGGACTTGGGTTTCAATCTTTATCATTCACTGGCTGTGTGACCCATCTCTAGGCACTTACCTTCTCTGGGCTGCAGTTTCCTCCTCTGTAAAATAAGGATAATAATATCCATTGCAAAACGGATTTGTGACGCACAACCAACATGCAGAAAAATGCACAAATGGAAGTGTGCAGCTGGGGGAATTTTCATAAACTGGGTAATGAGCACCCAGCTAGAGTAACAGAACCTGACTACCACCCCAGAAGCACACTGTAGCCCCTTTCAGTCACAACACCCCCAAAAGGTAACCATATCCTGTGTTCTAACACCATAGGTTCAATTTGCTTGTCTTTGCACTTTATAAATCACAGTAGATTTTGTGGACTGAAGTAAAATGCACTAATTTTAGTGTGGTGTCTGGTATTTGCTGGGAGCTCCATGTATGTTTGTGCAGATAGATTCCTTTTCCTTACGATAATGGAAGACAGGAAACTGTCAATATTCACAAGGGCCATAAACAACTAGCATGACTATTTCTCACATAGATATTTACACTTTTTTTTTTTTTAAGCCAGCATTTCTTCCCTACCCTCACTGATTATAGCAGATGGGAGGGGAGAGAGAAGGAGGCTGGATCCTTTGAGACTGGCTATAAAAGACCTCTGAGTGCCCACGTATATACCCTCTCACCTTCTCTCAGCAGCCCTGGAGCAATGTTGCCAGGCCTGAGGCTGGCCTCAGGACTGGGGCTGGGGACAGGACAGAAAGAACACAGGGTAACATACGTACCAGGACCATGCCCCCTACAAACTATAGTTACTGAAGCTTCTCTAGTTACTGATTCTAAAATTCCCAATGTCCTTTTAATAGGGAGATAATTCAAAGATACCTTCAATTTGTGTTTTCTTTTCTGAAGTACAGCCAGTATAAATTATACATAAGTAAACAAAAACATAACATTGATTGGCGAAGAGAAGCTAGGAAATTCGACGGCATTTCCTAGCCACACGGGTCTCTGTGTTTGGGCTTTGCACATTTGGCTCAACAGACAGCCCTTAGAATGTGGGCGAGTTGGCCATGGGAGCCCATGAATGGGAGTCTGTTCTCTTTGGAATGGCCTAGCTGGGCTGGACGGCCTGGTGCTGGCCTGTAGGGGTTGAGAGGATACTAACAGTCAGTAATGAAAGGCCACTTGAAAGATTTCCCACCATTTTCAAAGCCATATGTATGTCATATAACACCTCCAGTGAGAACCTCTGTGGGACTGGAAGCCTTTCATGGGGCCCTCCCCTGAGGCAGCAGAGCTTATGAGAAACTTGACTCCTAGTGGTGATAAGAGAGGCTTTGAGGGAGGCAGTTTTTCCTTCATTTGCTCAATCAGTGGACAAATATTTGCCTAGCCCACACCACACTTTGTGAGGGAGACAACATCTCCAGTCAAGGGATTTGTGGGGTTCTTATAGGGAAAATGTAACAACCAAGAAGGAAGATGGAGAAGCAAGCCACCTCTCTATCTGGCCTGTGAAGGCTGGCTAGGGCAAGAAACAGGGCCATGCCCAACTTCCCTTAGCGGGCAGGGGCTTCACAGAAGGATACAAGGTGAAGTCAGAAGGCACAGGAAACTCTACGGCAGCCATGCAACAGAACCCCCTGAAAACCTGGAGGCTTATGGGAGAGGCCTGCTGATCTGTGAACCTGGTGTTTTGAACACAGGTCCTCATATCTATCTTAGTTGTTCAAAAACTCAACTCAAGCCTTGGACTACATTACACTTACTATGTGCCACTTGACATGCATTATCTCCTTGACTCCTTGCAAGCACTGTCCTATAATTCAATAATATTCCATTTTAGAGATGAGGAAACTGAGGCACAGAGAGGTAAAGTGATATGTCTGGAGATCACACTGTTAGTAAGTGATGGAGCTGGCTTGGGCCCACGCTGAGTGGTTCTAAAGCTGTATACCACACCATACCCCCTCTCTACGGTGACTCCCATCTGTAGGATCAACACCTTGTGATCAAAATCATAATTTCATTCGTTCAAGCCGTATGTATTGAGCGCCTCCATGTGTCAGGCATTGTACGAGGTACTTACAAAGCAGCAGTTAACAGATTGACTCCCTACTGCCACGGAGCTCAGAGGGTAAGGGGAGAGAGGAGTCGAGAAAAGAAATACAACATATAATGTGTATTTATATATATTTCTTCTTAGCATTTGTCAAGTGACAAATGCTAAGAAGAAAAATGAAGCAGGGTAAGAAGACAGACATGAGACGGTGGGGGCTTTCATTTTTTAAATAGATTGCTCAGACAAGGATTGTTTGAAGTGGTGACATCCAGGTGGAGACTTGAATGGAGAAAGGTGAAGCCATGCAGGTATCTGGGGAAAGAGCATTCCAGGGATAGGAGAGACCATGTGCAAAGGGCAGGCCTGAGGCAGGATTGTTGCTGGCATAGTTTATGAATACCAAGGAGCCTCGACTGGAGCGGGTGAGGCAGAAAGTGGTAAGATATGGGATCAGAAAGACAACGGGGGCCCAGATGAGGCAGGGCCCCATTATAGACTTTGGATATGATTCCAAGTGACATGGGAAGCTGTCAGAGGGTTTTAAACAGAAGAGTGCTAGGGTGTGACTTTCATTTTAATGCTACCATTCTGACTGCCCTCCTAAGAATAGACTGAAGGAGAGGAAAGAAAAGAAGCAGTGAGACCAATTAGGAGGGGACTGCAGCAATTCAGTGGGGGGCGATGATAGCTTCTAGGACCCAGGTGATAGCGGAGGTGAGGGGACGTGGTCAGATCTTGGATATTTTGAAGTTAGAACTTACACAATTTCCAAAAGGATTGGATGTGGGGTGTGAGACAGAGAGGTGTTAAGCATGACTTCAAGGAATTGGAAGGATGGAGCTCCCATTTATTGAGATGGGAAAGACTGTGGGCAGAGCAGGTTGAGGGGGAAATTAAGAGTTTATTCAGTTTGGAAGCTATTTTGTTTGAGTTTCCTATTAGACATGTTAAGTGAAGATCAAGTAGGCAGTTAGAGAGGCAGGTCTGAAATCTATTCTGGGTTGCAGATATGCATTTGGAATTGATCAACATATAGATGGCATTTAGGACCAAGAGAGTAAGTATAGATAGAGAAAGGAGTTGTCTGGGACCTGAGTACTGGGGCCCTGAAATGTTTAGAAGTTGGAGAGAGAAGGACATATAGCAAAGGAGACTGAGAAGAAATAGTAACCAGGGAGGCAGGAAGAAAACCAAGAAAGCATAATGTTATGGGCTGACTGTAAGCGAAGTAGGTATTTTCAGGAGGAGAGAGCAATCTTCTGCAGCAAATGTTGTGATAGGTCAAATCAGATGAGGACAGAAAGGGACCACTGGATTTGGAAAGTGGAGGTCACGGGGTAACCTTGATAAGAGCGATTTCAAGGAGTGATGAGGTTGAAAGCATGAGGGGAATGGAGTCTAGAGAGCATGGGAGGAAAGGACAGAGTACACATAAATACCACTTTTGAGTTTTGCTGCAAAATGAAGCAAAGAAATGGTGCAATAGGCCAAGAGCTGGTTTTATCCCAGCTTGGGTTTTACCAGGCAAGTAGAATAGAGGAAGTGAGACCATGGCTTGGTGGTGCTTACAAGGGAATGATTATAATGAATCCAAGCCAATGTGTTCAGAAATAAATCAGAGTCAAATAGCCAGTCAGTATACTTGCCTGTGTATTAACTGCCTGGGATTTTGATACTTTCAAGGAGCCAGTTAGATCTTCTGATTCCCACACACCACATTTCTCAGCTCTTACCACATGTCAATCCCCCATGTGAGTCAAGACCACGGTCATTCTTGCTCCTGCTGTGATTATTCAGCACACTCTTAGACATCACCTCCTCACTCCCCACCCACCCCCTCCTGCCCATTTTAACAGCAAGGTCCACATCATTTCCTTTAGTATCTGCTGCTACCTCCTGCCCTTCCACATGTTTATTTAACGCACAAGATTCTGTGAGAAAACCGCATTGATTGACTGCAAAAGTAATTTCTAAGAGAGAAGTAAATTCTGCAAAGATGAATATATCAGGTACACATCAACTCCCTCTCCAGTCCCAAAAAGCAAAGCCAGAATGATGGCATCTGGAAACAGGGGAGCTCTTTGCCTACAGGCAGAGGCCCCACTTGTCCACTTTACACAAAGGCCCTCACTTGGAGGTACATATGTCTTCCAATGGGAGCAAGTCATTCAACATGTGCAGTCAGCAACACCAATAAAGAGATCTTGAAATCCACCAGACCCTGATCTATTTGCTCACTTTTCAAAAAGGTAAAGGGATCCATTTTGAGTCGCATCCGGCTGGCAAAGGTGACTTCTCCATTAGGCACAGGAGGTACAGTGCCTAGGGCCCATTAATAGTTTTAGGGGCCCACAAAAATGTTTTAAAATTGGAAGAAAAAATGAATATGACAATGATACTGAATATATTTAAAACATGAACCCAGCTTGGATTATATTCATCTTTATACCAATGCAGTCATAAAATGTAACTTTTAATGTTTTTGAGGAGGAAGGAGGTCCATGAAGACAAAAGTGTCCAGGGCCCATGAAAGTCATACTACAGCCCCTGCTAGTGTGATGTTTAAGGCTTCCTTCAAACCTGGGTATTTTGTTATGCACATTTTGACTTAGTTCTCTTCAAGTAACTGCTTTGAGATGTACGACTGTTTATTTCTTAACAATTACCAAATAGACACACCTGGCCCTGTGAAAGGTGGGAAAGGGATGTGGCAAGATTATTCATCTGCTTCCCTCTGGCCCCTGCCCTTGCTCACCAAACCATCCACTATTAGTTGAGAAGAGGCTGGGAGTACCTACATGGGACGTGTGTTTTCTTTTCATGGATGCATTGGTGTTACTGCCGCATCAGGCCATAGTAATAATAATAGTGATAATAATACTAGCTGGGTGTGGTGGTTCACACCTGTAATACCAGCACTTTGGAAGGCTGAAGTGGGAGGATCGCTCGAGGTCAGGAATCTGAGACCTGCCTGGGCAACATAGCGAGATCCTGTCTCTACAAAAAAAAATTTAAAAAATTAGCTGGGTGTGGTGGCGCATACCTGTAATTCTAGCTATTTGCGAGGCTAAGGCGGGAAAATTTCATGAGCCCAGGCATTCATGGCTGCAGTGAGTTGTGATCACGCCACCACATTCCAGCCTGGGCAACAGAGTGAGAACCTGTCTCTAAAAAACAGAACAAGAAGAAAAATACTGATAATGATAACAGTAAATAGCTGTGGAGCTTCATTGTGTGCTGAGCAGTAAACCCAGCATTTAACATGACTGAGGAAATAATAAAATAGGTGAACTAATTTGATTAAACAGCACCCATTTTTACATTAAACTTCATTTTTTTTTTCCAGTAGCTTTAATTTTTTTTTTTCTTTTGAGACAGGGTCTTGCTTTGTCACTCAGGCTGGAGTACAGTTGTGCAATCATGGCCCACTGCAGCCTCAACCTCCCAGGCTCAAGTGATTCTCCTGCATCACCCTTCTTAGTAGCTGGAGATACAGGTATGAACCACCACACCTGAATAATTTCTTTAAATTTTTTTGTAGAGACAGGGTCTCACTATGTTGGCCAGGTTGGTCTCAAACTCCTGACCTCAAGTGATCCTCCTGCCTTGGCCTCCCAAAGTGCTGGAATTACAGGTGTGAACCATCACGCCCAGCTAGCTTTGATTTCAAAACTTTTCAAAACCACCTGTCTACAACTGGGAACACTCCATTTATAGAAATAAATTATATAAAATGCAAATATTATCAACATTTAAAAACTATCGCAACATACTTCTGTTCTAATGGCTTATTCAGCAAGATTCTAATCTATGTTTTAGTATTTTATGGAAATTTCAAGGTTCTTTGTACCTAGATAAAGTGCTCACAAATTTGCATATTTGTATGTTCATTTACTCATTCAACAAATCCTTGTTGGTTGTCCCGTATATCACAGTCACTGTTTCTAGATGCTGGAAACACAATATTGAGCAAAATCAGCAATGGTCCTTGCCCTCACAGAACTTTCATTTAATGGAGGAGTATGCAAAGTCAAATAATTATACAGGTGTGAAAACTGCAACTGTGACAAGTGCTTAAAGAATGGCAGGAGAATCTGTAATAGGATATTTGAATGCTTGGGGGTGTGGGTGGTCAGGGAAAGCTGCCCTAAAGAAGTGATCTTAGGATGAATGTGGGTTAATTAGGAGAAGGGAAGGAAGAGTTTTGCAGAAAAGGAACAGTTTGTGCAAAGGCCAGAAAGAAATCAGAGCGAACATGAAGGACAGAAGGAAGCCGGTATCTGGAGGACAGTGTTGGGGAGGTGAGGTTGGAGCAGTAGATGGCAGCCCCATTTTGACGTTAAACTTCTAGGAAGGGGTGTGGCTTCTCACTAGTCAGAGCAACTTGCCTTTTGCAAACATATATGTGTTCAAGTGTGTCAAGTACATCAAAGAACTGGTGTGTCCGTGGCAGCCTTGATAGGGAATCCCAACTTCCTCCCTCCCGACATGCTCACCGTTCTTCAGCATCACACTTTCACTCTGACTCGAGGGGGTCAGTTCCTGGGGGCTCTTGATATTGCTCAGAGCTCTGGAGAAGTGCTCATCCACAACACTGCTGATGTCCCCTTGGAAGTAGGTGAAAAGGACACACCGGGAATTCCATTCTGTCTTTATAGGCTTCTGCTTGCCTTTGGGCATCCGGATGTCAGTCTTCTTCATTTCTTCCATTGTGAGTGAGTGACACAGGTGATAGCTGTGGACCAAAGGCAAAATGTCACTGGCACTATTTTACCAAGTGGCTTGGCTGTGGTTTGGGTGAGCAGTATCCTCAGGGGCAAGCGATTTGCTCCCACCAAGTACACATGCTCACTGGGGCCTCAGGGAGCCACATAGCTTCTAAAGGTCAATGACAATGCTGTTGGGAAGCCTTGTCTAATCAGTCTTCAAGGGACAACACAACAAATCTCCATGAAGTGCTGAGAAGGAGCCTTCTCTTACAAATGAGAATGATCAGACAACCTGACTAAAGAGAGCATCAGGAAATGGGGAGGTGGGAGGACACTGAGGCCAAATAGCAGAGTAACTTGCCTCCTGGGGAAGCGCCTTTCTCCTAAACGAATGAGCCAGGGTTGGCCCAGAACTGCCTGTAGGCATGGGCTCCCATGGAAAGCTTGACCAGGCAATCCAGTGGGTGCTTGACAATTTCAATAGTAGGCATTGCTTTCCATCTTGACCACTTGCACACAAAGTAAACACATCAAATTCTCCTACTCCCCTGATGCCTTAATCTATGTAAGCCTGTGTCCTGCGCTTACCCGCATTCCATCTTAGAAACTAGCAATTACAAACAACACCATCTATAAAGCCTCCAACAGATATATTCTGAACAAAATGCAGAGGTACAAAAAAACATTTTTACACCAATGTTGTCACCATTGGTGGAAACCTCCTGAAAGGTTGTAAGGTTGTCAGCTCTGTTCCCCAGCACATCTTTTGTATCTAGAACAGGGCCTGGAATAGAGTAGATGCTCAATAGCTGTGTATTGAACTACCCTAAACTTGGGTTCCATCATTGGTATCATCATATCCTACCCTGAAAGTTCCTTGTGGGCAGAGGCTGTCTATTTGCATCCAGGTCAGGTCCTGGCATGCAGTGGGCCTTCAAGACATGCTGTGGCCTTCCTTTACTAGGGAAGTAGCTTGTCAGGATGCTTCTTTACCTTTGACCAACGAATCTGACTTGCCATGTGCTCTGGCTAAAGATGGATTTGATCTATTCATTCTTGTAAATTTAATGAAAATGACTAGAGTTTAATAGATTGTCTCTTTCTCTCTCTAGTTTATGAGACCTTGAGAACAAAATTTCATATTCATTTCTTTATTCCTAGCACCTAGCATAATATAGGTATTAAGTAACCAGTGTTTCCCCTGGTTGACAGTCATGCTAAGCATAACCAGGTACTAGCTCAAAAACGAATCCATTGCACCCTTACTTTCCAAAAACATGCGAACAAACGCTTTGAAAAACTGGTAGATTCTTATAAAGTTAAACATATTCTTATCGTGTGACCCAGCAATCTCACTTCTAGGTACACATAGCCAAGAGAAACAAAAACTATGTCCACACAAAGACATGTACATGAATGTTCACAGCAGCTTTCTTCATAGTAACCAAAAATGGAAAATACCCACATGTTTATCACCAGGAGAATATATAAACTAGCTGTGACATATTTATACAATGGAATGTTACTCAGCAAAGAACAAACTACCAATCTACACAACAGCATGTATGAATCTCAAAAACATGTTGAGTGAAAGAATCCAGACACTAAAGGTCACATATTGTACATTTTCACATACATGAAACAAGCACAAATAATCTGCGGTGATGAAATTCAGAACTGTGGTTGCCTGTGGGGTAGAGATTGAGAGATTGACTAGGAAAGGGCATGAGGGAGCCCTCAGGGGTGTTGGAAAGGTTCTGCATCTTGATGAGGGAGATGGTTACTACATGAATGGATAAATTTGTTAAAACTCATCAAATTTTACACGTAAGACATATGCATTTCACTGTAGGTAAATTATTCCTTTATTTAAAAAAAAGTACATGATCTATTCCGATACTTGAAGGGATAGAAATAAAAACCAAGGTGTTATGAATTATAAAGCAATGAGAAGCATGGAGGCAGTACTTTTTTAAAGCTACAGTTTACAGAACATCTACTCTGTGCCAGAAACTACACATCTATCTTCTCCAATCTCCATAATCCTCAAATTAGGTATTGTTATCCCCATTTTACAGATGAGCAATCTGGGGCTTAAAAAAGGTGAAATAGACTGCCTAGGCTACACAACTAGGGAGTGGCAGAGCTGGGATTTCAACCCAGGTCTTTCTGGCGTTAATGTCTGTCCTACCTTCACCATCCCTTATTGACTATCCATTAGATTTAATAATACCTTCTCCTCTATGGGCCTCAGTCTTTCCATCTATCTCCTAATCCCTAGGGGGCCTCATGCCAGAACCCTAAACCAGTCATCTGGTTTCCTTCAGATAATGCAGGCAGCAACTCCCAACTCCGTCTGCTCCCTCGGGGCTTCTCCTTGAAGCCTCTGCCTACTGCTGGAGGGGCCAGTGAGCACCTTTGGAGGATTCACCCTCTCATTCTCAGAATTTCCAGTGGCCACTGCTCAAGGTTCAGGCTTGACACAGCTTGCAATCTCTCTTTGCTAACTCCCCTTGAAGCCACATGGGAAGGAGCTGGTAGGACCCTAAGGACATTAGGGCCCTGAAGCACGTGCTTAGTCTCCTTGGGTAGAATCCACAGATGACCCGGGCCAACTGGCTACAGTCAGGAAATATTAGAGATGGAGAAAGTCAGAGGTGGTGTTTCAGCCCCTTCACCTTGGAGAGCTCAGTCCGTGGGAAATTGGGCATCCTGAATAATAAATTCAGTATTCACTGAATAAGTACTACCTATGCCCTTCTTTTCCTCCCCAACCACACCTCACACAATCAAAAGGAAAGCCATAGGCTACTTCTCTGGATCGACTCACAAGCAACTCCCTGGGCTGCGCTTGGACCACAGTGGAGAGAAACTGTATTTGAGGAATATTAAAATTTTGAGAACTGTCATTGGCATAGTCCTATGAAGAACTGCATCTCACTCTACCTCTGGAGAAACATGAGAAGCTTCATCCTCAAATGAGCCCTCCATAAGAGGTCTCTTCATTCATGAATTAATTGCTGGGGTGTGTCTTGCTTAGGAGAAAGAGATGCTGCACAGTTGGATTGAAGGGGATGTCAGTGAGGCTAAAGAAAGGGTGGCTGTCTCCCAGAGAAGGTGTTCCCATATCAATGCCTGGCTTATAGCAAAAGCCTCTCGTAGTACACAAAACCCCAAGGTCAAATTTTACCAGTGGTACTGCCAGAACAGCATAATTACTAAACAACAGGCAGTTTGCAACTTTCCCATCTCACAAGATACAAAGACAGAAAGTGCTCCCTCAAATATTGCCCACACTTCTGAAAAAAAAAGAACGAACGAAAGAAAGAAAGAAAGAAAGAAAGAAAGAAAGAAAGAAAGAAAGAAAGAAAGAAAGAAAGAAAAAAAAAAAAGATCTGTGAGCACAGAATCCCAAACCAACATTTTGGCCAGAACTCTACCATAATCTGCCTGCATGGACGGACTTACCGCACTTCTCCAAAATGGTACCTAGCACTCTGGGGTGGGGTGGGAAGTCAGAGGGGTTGGTTTGTCAAATCAATAACTTGGAACAAAATCCCCAAGGGGACCAGATTATATCTTATTGAGCAAAGTATTTGATGACTACCCCATTTCTTCCCAGTTAAGTTTCTTTCCTCCTCCCCAGAAAAAATCCCCAGATTCTCTTACCTCTTAATTCTGGACCATCACCTGATTCTATGGCTGGGAAAAGATGGCCAGAGCTGCCTGGCTCACTTCAGAGCAGCTTAGTGCTTGCGGAAGCAGGAGCTGAGAATTTGTACCCCCAGCTCCTTGTTACTTTCCGCCCCTCTAGCTGGGACTGTACAAGGCGTTTCCTGCTAGCTATCTATTAAGAATGCAGAAAATGTACTCCAACAAGTCAACCTGGTTGGGCACCTGCAGGAATGAGGAAAATGGTAGCTCTTTTTTTTTTTCTTTCTTTTTGCACTAAAAAACGCATTTTGTGGGATTGTCTCTTAAACTGGGAGGCCAGTTGTTTGTCCAAAACCATACACAGAGTCAACAACAAATCAAACATCAGTTTTGGGGTTTAGATCAAACCGATGTCACATCAGTCTCAGGAACTGAGAGTCAGTTTGGTTTATCTCTAGTTTTTCCCTCTCTCTCCATGGGAAGAAAAGGAGAGCTCAGACCCCTAGAAGTCTGGACTTGTCACAGGCTTCCATTGGCCAAAGAGGGAGAAAGGACTTCTCTCAATCCGCAATACGCAAAGCAATTCAGGGTAGGAGGTTTGGAGAAGGGGATCCCAATCCTCATTTAAAAAACCCCTCAATATTACCTCAGTAAGTGGCACCATTATTCAGGCTCCAAATCCTAGAGCCATTCTTCACTCCTCTCTTTGTCTATTTCATCAATATTAATTCAACAAATATTTATTGAATGCCAACTGTGTGCCAGGCACTATTCTGGGGGTTGTGTTTTATAGTGAACAAAACACACCAAATACCTGTCCTCATGGAATAAATACACACACATGTTATCTGTTAGTGTATATATACACATACCTACATTATGTGTACAATGCCAGATGGTGATAAGTACTATAAAGAGATATTAAGCAGGGTAGAAGAACAGGGACTGATAGGCTAGGTGCTAATTTATAGAGGGTGGCCAGAAAAAGGATTTTCTGATAAGGTGACACTTCAGCAGAACCCTGAGGGGGAAAAAAACCACATGGATACCTGCTTTCCTGATACCTGAGGGAACATCAAATTCAAAAGGTGAGATCGTGCTTAATCTGTTCACAGAAAGGCAGGCCAGTGTGACTAGAGGAGAGGGAGTGAGGGGAAAAGAAGATGAGGACCAGGTCACACGGGACCTCATTGGCCACGCTACAGCTTTTGGCTTTTCCTGTAAGTGAGAAGGAAACCCACTGGAGGGGTTGGAGGAACACATCCACAAATCCTGAGAGTTCTACCTTCCAGATGCTTTCCAATCTCTCCTTTCTCACTACCTCTCCAACATTCACGGTAGTCCAAGCCCTCATCATTTTCCCCCGGACCATCACCACCACAGCCTCCTAACTGGACTCCTGACTTCCACCTTTACCCTTTTCTAAACCATTCATCCCAAGACAGTCATAGCGACCATTTTAGAACACGGAATGCAGTCACTCCTTGTTTAAAAGATTATAATGAAAAAAGTTGACCTCATGGGGGTAGAGAATAGATACCAAACACTGGGAAGCGTGTGTGGGTGGGAGCGGGGGGAAGAACAGAAGCTCTAAACTACAGTTAAATAGAAGGTATTCTTCTGTATTCAAACAAACCTTCTACTGTTTGATAGCAGAATAGAGTGTCTATAGTTAGCAACAATGTATTATGTATTTCAAAATAGCTAGAAGAGAAGACTTGAAATGTTCCCAACACCTAAATACTCAAGGTGGAGGCTGGGTGCAGTGGTTCCCACCTATAATTCCAGCACTTTGGGAGGCTGAGGTGGGAGGATCGCATGAGCCCAGGAGCTTGAGACAAGCCTGGGCAATACAGCAAAACCTCGTCTCTACAAATAACAAAAAAAATTAGCTGGGTGTGGTGGCACATGCCTGTGGTCCCAGCTATTGGGGAGGATCGCTTGAGTTCAGGTGGTCAAGGCTGCAGTGAGCCTAGATCATGCCACTGCACTCCAGCCTGAGTGACAGAGCAAGATCCTGTCTCAAACACACACACACACACACACACCCCCCAAAGCAAACAAACAAAAATACTCAAGGTGACTGACATCCCAAATATCCTGACTTGATCATTACATAGTCTATACATGTAGCAAAATATCACATATACACCATAAATACATACAAATATTATGTATCAGTTAGAAAAAGCTTCTAGTGGCTTCTCTTCCCACAGCATGACCTACGAGGCCCTCCCTGACCCGGTCCCTGCCTCCATCTCTGTTCTTATCTCTTACCACCCTCCCCTTCACTCCACTCCCCTTCGCTGACTTCCTGGCTCCTCCTTGAACAGGCTAAACACCCTCTAGTCTTTACCCTCACTATTTGCTCTTCCCAGAATGCCCGCCCCCCAGGCATCCCTGTGATGAGTTCTCTCACTCCATTCAAATCTCTGCTCAGTCATGTCTTCCTTCTTTAATTATCCTTTCTTTTAAAACTTTTACTTTAGCTACATGTGCAGGTTTGTTATATAGGGAAGCTGTGTGTCATGGGGGTTTGGTGTATGGATTATTTCACCACTCAGGTAATCAGCAGAGTACCTGATAGGTAGTTTTTCTATCATCTCCCTCCTTCCACCCTCAAGTAGGTCCCGGTGTCTGCTGTCCCCTTTTTTTTTTGTTTGTTTTTTGTTTTTTGAGACAGTCTTGCTCTGTCACCCAGGCTGGAGTGCAGTGGTGTGATCTCGGCTCAATGCAACATCCGCCTCCTGGGTTCAAGTGATTCCTCTGCCTCAGCCTCCCGAGTAGCTGGGACTACAGGCACACGCCACCATACCCAGCTAATTTTTGTATTTTTAGTAGAGACAATGTTCCACCATATTGGCTAGGTTGGTCTCGAACTCCTGACCTCGTGATCTGCCCACCTCAGCATCCCAAAGTGCTAGGATTACAGGCATGAGCCACCACACCCGGCCTGTTGTCCCTTTCTTTGTGTCCATGTGTACTCAGTGTTTAGCTCCCCTTCTCTATCGTATCCAAAGTAGCAGCCTTTCAAAGTCTCTGGCCTGTTGCTCCATTTTGTGTTTCTTCACAGCACTTTTCACCTCTTGGTATCATATTGCACATTTATTTGTTTTCAGTTTGTCACCCCTTCCAAAATAATGCCTGGTAAGTAGTGAGGACTCAGTAAATATTTGTTGAATGGACACATGAGAAGTGGCAGGGGGAGAAAAATTATTCCAGTATTCACACAAGTAAATGTACAACTGCAATGGTGAGGACTCAATGCCTGGTAAAAGAAGAGCCTGTGATAAGGATCCCTGACTTCATCAGGGAAGACAGGGTACCCTCTCTGTGGAAGTAATGCTTGAACTCAGATCTGATAAGACGAGGAGTTAGCCAAGCAAAGAGGGGAGAGAGGAGTGTAATAGGAGGGGCGTGGCAAACCTGAGTGACAGGAGCAGAGGAAGCTATGTGATTGGAGTGTAGGCAATGAGAGGGAACCAGTGGGAGAAGAGCTGGGAAGGCAGGCAGGAGCCAGAGCAAGCAGGGCTTTGCAGGCCATGTTGAAGAATTTTGTCTTATTCCTAATAACAATATGAAGCTATTAAAGGGGTTTAAGGATATATGTACTGAGGAATGTGGGGAAGCGGTGGGAGTGGGAATGATGACATAATCAGATGTGCATTTTGAAAAACACCAGTCTGGCTGCAGTGGAGAGAAAGGATTGAAGGAGTCAGTGAATGTGAGTAGGCTGACAACATTTACTGGCCACATGGAAGTGATGAGCCAGCAAATATTAAAGATAAAGAATGGGCCAGGAGGTAGGAAGAAAACCAGAGGGATGCTAGAATCCTAAAGCCCAAAGAAGAATGTATTTGAAGATAGAGGAACTGATCACCTGTACCAAGTGCTGCTGAAAAGTAGAACAGTCTACTAAAAATGTCTGTTGGATTTAGCAGCTTGGAGGTCATAAGTGACGTTAGTGAGAAGTCTTTGCTGGAGTGTTGAGGCCAAAGGCAGATTCAAGTGGGATGAGAGAAGTGGAGAGGAAGAGCTGATACTGACAATATGGAGAGTACTTTGCAGGAGTTTGGAGGTGGAAGAGTGGAGACACAGAAGAGAATCTGGGGATGGGATTAGGAGGTGCTAAATGAGGTTTTTGTTTCTTTTTCTTAAAGGTATAGGTATTGACATCATTAAAGGCCAATGGAAAGGATCCAGTTGAGAGCAAGAGGTTGAATATACCACAGAAATAAGGTGTTATTAATAATATAAAATTCTGGAGAAAGCAGGTGGAGAGGATGGCATCAAAGTTCAGGTGGAAGGATTGGCTTTACCCTCCTTCCATAGTAGGAGGCCTCCTTCCATAGTAGGAGGCACTGTTCTAAGAGGAGAAAAGACATAGGATGCACACAGATATAATGGAGTTTCTAATCTTGGTACATGTGCTAACCATTATTTATTTACTTATTTATAAGTAAATATAAAAATATTTACTTATTTTTAGTGGTAGGGGAATTGCACTACGAGGCGAGAGATCTTGACTCTAGTCTGGGATCTTTTCCTAAATAGATTTTCAACCTTGGGGAAGTTATTTCTCATTCCTTTGCCCTTTTTTTTAAGTGAAGGTGCTCTGTTAGATGATCTCTAAGGTTTCTTAGAGCTACTCTAAGTAAATCAAGAGAGGGGCAAGTCCAAAATATTAGAAAACTAACTTAAAATGTTCATTTCATTATTTTTTCAGATACAAGTGCTTGCTTCCAGTTCAAGGAGATAAATGAAGCCACTGTATTTAGTCTCATCTTCGTTCCAAAATCTCACTAAAATGCCAAAATAAATATAAAAATAAGAAGAAAACAATCTAGAGCAGTGCCAGAAAGCCAGAAAAGGTATCACCAGCAGACCAGAAAAACACAGTGGGCTAGGTGCTACACTAAGCAATTGACATGTATTAAAGCATTTTAATCGTTCTATTATTATCCCCTTTTTAAAAATTGAGTAAACAGAGCCACAGAGAAGTAACATAGCTTGTCCAAGCCAGGCAGTCTGGCCTCTAGGGTCTGCATTATGTTATATGACCTCACTGAAACAGTAGGAAATGTTTAAAAATTATAATGTGGAACCCATGCCCTGCTAACATAGAAATAGGAGAAGCGCATTGGAGAAATGATCATATATCTTCCAAATGAAGCACCAGAAAAAGCTCAGAGTTAGCAGGGGCTAGAAGCTAGAGTGAGTCATGGAGCAGAAAGCAGAGAAGTGAGTCGAAGGTCTGCCAAGCTCCTGGGCCATGTTCCAACTCTGTGCACAGTGTCTTGCTGTAGTATTCACCCCTGACTATAGCCAGTGAGAATAGCTTTCTAAATAAAGCTCTTCTTTTGCATAGAGAGGGAGCCGAGCATGGACTTTGTGGTTGGAGAGTGAAGTGGGACTGCCCAGGTAATTTAGAGGCCATCATAAGGACATGGAGACAAAAGCCATCTAGGTCTAGCAGTTAAGTCCTCTAAAGCAGTATACATCCAATAAGATGCTTTCCCAACCTTTAAGCTACTAGCTACCCAAACTGCAACCCAAATGTGTCTATCCACATTTCATAAATAGGAGCCCTCCTGTTGGCTCACCTCCAACCATTCACCTGCACAATTCTGTCACATTCAGAGAGGAGGTCTGTCAGATGAATGGTAACCTCCATAACTGCTGAGGACCCCAAACCAGTTACCAAAATATAGCAATCTAGACCTCTGTATCAATGGCCAGTCACCAGACATTTAAGAAAAACCTACAGCATGATACAGAAACACTAAGATGACAAGGCAAAACAGTGGACTTCTGAGGGAAAAGTGAATGTGGAACACAGAAGCAAATATGTTTGAAAAATTCTAATTAGCATCTTGAGAGATGTCAAAAATAATATTGCATTCATAGGACAAAATTGGTGTGCTATGAAAAAGAAGTAATCAGAGAATAAGACAGAGTTCTTACAAATTGAAAACATAATTGCTGAAATAAAATAAGTCAGTAAAATAGATAAATAGCAATGGAAATAATTTGAAAACTGTCTTAGCAGTTTGGAAGACCAAGTCGTGGAAGACCAGTGGAACAGACTATAGAGTACAAATATATATGGGAATTTCATATTTTTAGAGGTTTCAAATTACCAAGGAACAGATAGATTAATCAACTGATGATATCGAGACAGCTGGCTATTCATTGGGGAAAAACATCAGTTTTAAGGCCTATCTTAAAACTCGATTATCCCCTTTCTCTCCTGCCTCAATTTTTCCATCTCTACTGGATCATTCCCATCTTCATTCAAATATGCCCATGTATCTCCCACTTCTTACACCCCTCCCACACCTCTATTTTTATTTCTCTGATCCCCTTTACAGTAAAACTTCTTGAACTTGTCCATGGTTGGTCACTATCTCTACTTCTCACTTCCGTTCATGCCTAATCCCACTCCATTAAACTTCCATTTTCCAGTGTATCTACTTTTGTCAAAGTCACCAATCATCTCACTGTTACTAAATCCATTCCTACTTCTTTGTCTTCCTACTCAGTCTCTTAGAGGCATTCAACAGAGTTGATCACTTTCCTTTCTTCTTCAAACATTCTCTTATTCACATTATGGCACCACCTTGTACTGTTTTTCTCTGACCTCACTAGTTCTTTCTTCTCAGTCTCCTTTGCTCAAACCCTAAATCTCAGATTAACTCAGGGATTGTTTGGTTCTGGGATCTCTCCTCTGATTCTGTAATCTCTCTTTTGACAATCCCAGCCCAAAGTTTTAAGTGTCTTCTATGTAACTATGGCTCACAAATTTACATCTCCAGCCCAGACGTCTCCTCTAATAGGCATCTCAAACTTTTTTTTACTTTGAGACGGAGTTTCGCTCTTTTTGCCCAGGCTGGAGTGCAATGGCACGATCATGGCTCACCACAGCCTCTGCCTCCCAGGTTCAAGCGATTCTCCTGCCTCAGCCTCCCGAGTAGCTGGCATTACAGGCATGCACCACCACACCCAGCTAATTTTGTATTTTTAGTAGAGACGGGGTTTCTCCATGTTGGTCAGGCTGGTCTCGAACTCCCGACCTCAGGTGATCCACCCGCCTCAGCCTCCCAAAGTGCTGGGATTACAGGCGTGAGCCACTGCTCCTGGCTCAGGCATCTCAAACTTAATATGTCTAAAACTGAGCTCTTAATTCTCCGCACCCAAATTTGTTTCTCATACTTCACATGAAAGGAAATACCATAAGGTTAAAGATGTAAACATTAAAAATTAAACAATTAAACTGCTAAAATAATATATAGAAATGTATACATGGGAAATACATTACAATAAATATAATATCGAAGTGGGGAACGTCTTTCCAACTCTGACATGAAGCTCAGGTGTCATAAAGAGAAAGATTTACCAATTGACACAAGGTGAGCTTCTGTGTACCTAAAACCAATATAAAGTTACAAGACAAAGGGCAGACTGAGAGAATCTACTTGCAGTACCTATCCATATGGTTTCTATCCATAATATAAAAAACTTCTATGAACCATTAAAAAAGGGAAATAAGCCAATAGAAAACTGAGCAAAAGATATGAACAACCAAATCAAAAAACTGAGCAAAAGATATGAACAACCAAATCAAAAAACTGAGCAAAAGATATGAACAACCAAATCAAAAAGGAAGAAATACAGAGTCAACAAACATTTAAAACAATACTTAACTACTTATCAGGAAAGTACAAATTAAAATAAGATACCATTTTCAACTATTAGATTGGCAAAAGCTTGGAAGGTCAGTAATACCTAGTATTAACAAAAATATGGGAATAGAACATTCTCATACACTTGTGAGTGTAAATTAGTTCAACATTTCTGGAAGGCAATTTGGCAAAATCTATCAAAATTTAAAATAAATTAAATTTTGTTTACGTAAATTTTACATAAATACATAAATTTTGATTTATGATGTGGCAAACCCACTTTATGAAACCTATTTTAAAGAAATACCATTTCTTTAAATATATTAAAAGATATTTTAAGAGAAACTTGCATTTAATAAAAAAAATTCTGATTTCTAATAAGATAACTACAAGTCAACTAGGATGTTTCAGCATGAACAGTGTTCATCTGTGTAAACCTCCAAAGACACTAATAATGCTACTGGTCTTTGCTTAATTTAAAAACTAAACTTAACTAAACCAAACAAAAGAATATCAGTCTATAGCAAGGGACAGTAAAACTGTGTCTTCATAGGATGGGTAGACCCTTAAGCTATTAAATAAGCAAGGGTTTTCTGGAGTAAGAAGAAGGGAACAGTGGCTATTTTTCTGAAATGTTTATTAATCATCTATTATATTTTATGGTAGGAAATGAAACACATGTGTCCCTCCCTTTTTTTTTTTTTTTTTTTTAGGCGGAGTCTCGCCTTGTTGCCCAGTGCAGTGGCGAGACCTCGGCTCACTGCAAGCTCCGCCTTCCTGGTTCACGCCATTCTCCTGCCTGAGCCTCCCGAGTAGCTGGGACTACAGGCACCCGCCACCACACCTGGTTAATTTTTTTTGTATTTTTAGTAGAGACAAGGTTTCACCGTGTTAGCCAGGATGGTCTCGATCTCCTGTCCTCGTGATCCGCCCGCCTCGGCCTCCCAAAGTGCTGGGATTACAGGTGTGAGGCACCGCTCCCGGCTGTCCCCCCTTCTTTCCTCCTTTATAAATCAATTGAGATTCACAGAATATAAATTTGCGGTACAGAATTAGCCGAGCATATTTCAAATCTTTTTACATCATAGTTAATTGGTAAAACTAACATCTCCATTAAGACTGCATTACTTAAAATCAGTATTTCATAATCTTCACTCCTCACGATAATGGGCAAATACCAAGCTGCACACTCAAGAGAGATTAAGGCAAATCTTTGGTTAAGAACACCTGAGCATTGATGATTAAAGAATAGACAATTTCAGTTATGTAAGATAAGTAAGTTCTGGAGATCTATTATACAGCGTAGTGCCCGTAGCTAATGATACTGTATTGTATACTTAAAATCTGCTAAAAGGGTAGATCTTTTTTTAAGTTGTAGTTTTGAGTTTTATTTAAAGAGGGTATTTACAACCCCGAGTTGGTAATGGCTAGGAGAAGAAGATGGAGTCCTCTGAAGTTTTGTTTCATTTTCATTTTCTAACTTAGAACATCAAATCTATTAGTTCCTTGTTCAGGGAGGACATCTCCCTTTAGTTTTTGGTATTGAGAAGTTGGTGTGACTCTTCGTGATGTCTTGAAAGTCATAGGCTATCTCTGTTAAAATAAAATTTTTTAAAAGGTGTACAACTTGGTGTTTTGTTGTTGTTGCTTTTTGTTTTTGCTTTTGGTTTTTTTGCTTTTTTTTTTTTTTAAGACGAAGTCTCGCTCTTGTCCCCCAGTCTGGAGTGCAATAGCGCCACCTCGGCTCACTGCAACCTCCGCCTCTCAGGTTCAAGCAATTCTCTTGCCTCAGCCTCCTGAGTAGCTGGGATCACAGGTGCGTACCACCACGCCCAGCTAATTTTTTGTATTTGAAGTAGAGATGGGGTTTCACCATGTTGGCCAGGCTGGTCTTGAACTCCTGACCTCAGGTGATCTGGCTGCTCCAGCCTCCCAAAGTGCTGGGATTACAGGCATGAGCCACCACACCGGGCCAACAACTTGCTGTTTTGATATAGGTAGACATGATAACCACAATCAAACTAATTAACATATCTGTTAACATCTACACAGTTACCTGTGTGTGTGTGCTGAGAAAATTTAGCTCATGTTCTATCCACTAAAAGAGTAGATGTTAAGTGTTCCTACAACAAATAATAATAATAAAGGGGACAAGAGGAAACCTTGTGAGGTCATGGTTGGTAGCACAGCAGATGTGTTCATTAGTTTTGCTAACAATCAACATTGATCACCACATGATCAACTTAGCTTAAGCTGCCACCAAAGTGAACAAATAAGAGCCTCCTCTCCTCCCGTGCTTGGCTTGTCCAACATATATGCATCTTTGCAGCGCACTTGCCTGTCTTATGAAGCTTTTCCTCACTTTCCCCATCAAGAAGGGATCAGTCCCTTCTTTGTGCCAATGGCTCTTAAAGTGTGGTCTCTGGCCCTGCAGCAGCAGCAGAACCTGGGAGCTTGTGAGAAATACAGAATCTCAGGCCCTACCTCAAACCTACTAAGTCAAAACTTCTGTGGGTGAGCCCAGTGTTTTAATATCCCCTTGGATTTTGCATGCTAAAGTTTAGGAAGCACTGACCTGAGGGTACTTCACTTTACCAGAGCCTCTGAATCTCTGGGTACAAATGAGGTCACCTCTACATCAGCATGCAAATTCCACTAGATCCCTTAATCACCTACATTTGTAAGACTTCCAAATCCTTTCAAGGTCTATTTTCTTCCTGAAAAGTATTTTTAGAAGTACCTAGGGTGTGTTCACACATGCTCCTGAATTGATGAGGGCTTCTCCTCACCTCTGCTGTGCCTAGTCTCCACTGCTGTTCAACAGGTGACTTAAGCAGACAGTTCTGCACGAATCCCCTTAAAAGTTAGTCCAGTTCTGCAACGGAACAGAAGTACAGAATGTGTGATGGCTTGATGGAGTGAGATGCAGAAACTGCTGGACACAATACAAGGTTAAACATGACGTTAGCCACCCTATTAGTTGCATTGATCAATTGAATTGCCCAACCAAAAGCAACTTGGTTGCATCTCTCCAGTGGAAACAGTCTACTCCAGGGCTCCAACCCTGTAATCGTCCTCTCCTCTCTTGCACAGCCCTTTCTCTATTCTGCAGTATCCCATCATTATGCAACCGGATTCAATAATAAGTACCCATTTTAAAAAAAACCCTTCCCATAACCTTACATTCTCTTCCAGAATCTGCCCTATTCTCTATTCTCTTTCACAACAAAACTCCTCAAAATAGGTGCCCATGGTTGCTGCCTCTACATCCTTGCCTCCCATTCTCTTCTCCACTCCTTCCATTTGGGCTGAATCCCCAGCACTCTGCTGAAATGACTTCTTTTTTTTTCTTTTTTTGAGACAGAATCACTCCGATACCTAGGATGGAGTACAGTGGTGCAAGCTTGACTCACTACAACCTTTGCCTCCCAGGTTCAAGTGATTCTCTTGCCTCAGCCTCCCGAGTAGCTGGGATTACAGGCACATGCCACCACACTTGGCTAGTTTTTCATATTTTTAGTAGAGACTGGGTTTCACCATGTTGGCCAGGCTGGTCTTGAACTCCTGACCTCAAGTGATCTGCTCGCCTTGCCCTCCCAAAGTGCTGGGATTACAAGCATGAGCCACCACGCTCAATCTGAAATGACTTTTAACAAAGATCACCAACAACCTCCCACTTGACAAAGGCAATGGCCAGCTTTCTGTCTTCAGTCTCACCTTCTAGCAGCATTTGGCACAGCTGACCCTTCCTTTTTTTTTTTTTTTTTTAACCATTCCTTCTTGAAATATTTTCTTCTCTAGCCTTCCAGAAACTCACCCTCTCCTCATTTTCTCCTGCATCACTGAGCACTCCTTCTCAATCTCTTTTTCTGGCCCTTTCTCCTATGTCTTACCTCCAAATGCTCAAGTGTGTGAGGGGTGGTGTAGTCCTCTCCTCTTCTCTCTATATATTCTCTCCTGAGGACAGCTCCTCAGTCCCTTGCTTTAAATATGAGCAACATGCTACCGTCACCAAGTTTATATCTCCAGCTCTGACTTCATCCTTGAGCTTTAGACTTGTGTGTCTGCTTGCCTATTTGGCATCTCCCTTAGATGTCATATAGACATCCCAAACTTCACATAGCCAAGACAGAAGCCTTCAGCTGCTCCACTTCTCAAACCTATTCTTTCCCCAGTCTTCTCTACCACAGTTACTAAAACCACCCGTCAGTCACTCAGTTGCCTGGGACAAAATCCTGGAAAGTCATTCTTGATCTCTTACCCTTAATCCTTTCCCTTAATCTCTCTCCCTTACTTTCTACTGTAACTCCATTAGCACATACTATCACCACTACCTCCAAAATATATCCAGAATGAATACAGTCATTTCTCACCATCTCCACTCTTAGCCTAGCCTAACCATCTATTAACCATCACCTCTCAACTGGACTACTGCAGCAACCCCTTGCGGCCACCTTTTCCCACCAGCTCTTCACTGTTTGTCCTCCTCTCAGCGGTCAGAATGATCTTTCTGAAGCACAGATCAGATCATACTACTCCTCTGCTTACCAGGTCCAAAGACTTTCTTTTTACTTAATAAGCGTTAGGGAAATAATATTGGTATAACACAGGAAGTGTTGGTTTACACATCATTTTTCTAGCACGTTAACATTTTGAGATGATCTGTGGCAAACTTTCACACCATTAAAAAGAAGGTCTTAGTAATATATGGAGACCTTGAGCAAAAAGGAAATTTACGGAGACCTTTCTTTAGTACTAGTGTGGCTAATTAAATGGTTTGAGTATTGGCTATAGTTTTTTCTATGTTAAGCTATCTGACAAGGCTGCGAGTACAGATGAAGATGCTGCAAAGCCATAAATGCTAAATGATGTTAACATTTAAAACCCCTTGTTAAACCATGAACAATGAAAGAGGCGATGTCCCAGATCACTTTCTTAACTTTGATGAAAATGGTCTCTAGTAGAAGTGAATGTCCTCTAGGACTCACATCTTGGAGAAGGAAGCTGACCCAGAGATTAAGTCTATGATGGGTTAACTGGCTGGGATGTGGGGTGCAAATGTCATCAGAGAGAAAATTTCATTTTTACAATTATTGCAATTGCTATTGTTCTTCTTAATGCTCTATTACAAATTTCCATGGGTTTTGAGGGTTTGCCCTAACCCTACATTTCCCATAAGCCCTATTATTTTTAGCACACACTTTTGCATACTATAAAGTCTTTCAGAGGTATCATTATAATAGAAACATCTGTACTTATTGTAATATCCAAACTTCTTAACATCCTCATCCCCTCATGTTATATCTACTTCTAAAATATGTCCTGAATCCAATCCCTTCTCTCTACTTTCATAGCTACCATCCTCATTGAAGCCACCATCTTTGCTTGCCTGGACTTCTGAAATAGTCTCCTTTCTAATCTCCTTCTTCTAGCTCATTCTCCACACAGCAGTTAAAAAGATCCCTTTAAAACATAAATCAGATTGCATCACTGCTTTGTTTAAAAATAGACCCTCTGTTGGCTTTCCATTACACTCCAAATAAAAACCATCCTCTTTCTGTGACTTTCAAGTCCCTCTTCTTCCCAGTCTGGCCTGCATTACCTCTTAAACCTCATCTTCCACCACTCTATCCATCACTCACTCTGCTCCAGCCACACTGGCCTGTTTTGGATCTTGGACACACCAAGCTTCTTCCTGCCTCGAGGTCTTTTCATTTGTTTTCTCTGCCTAGGATCATTCTCCCCCAGCTCTTCACCAGGCAAGTTCTTTCTCATCATTTGGGTATTGGCTTAAATGTCACCTCCTCAGCAACCTTCACTCTATCTCCCCAGCTTAAGAATTTTCTCCCCCCAAGTTGTCTCTAGTGCATCATTGTGATTGAATTTGTTCCCAGCATTTACCATCTGCATTTATCTTTTAAAAATATATGCATATTGTCTATCTTTTCTCAGTTCCCCCTTATTGATTCTGGTATGCCCAGACCTAGAACAATGCCTGGCTCACAGCCTGTATCCATTGTATCAATGAACAGTCTAACTAGCACTTCTGAAAGTTTCATAAACAAACTCCCAAGAACTCAGATATAAACAGGCTACAGTTCTAAGATTTGCAGGCCTGTTCTTGTACTCCACGGATATTCATGCGCACTCCCAGTCATTCATTGGAAGTGGCTTGTTGACTTCACCATTGTTCTTGTCATCATTCTTGGTGATTTCAATACCAAGTGGAATGGAGAATGAAGCTCAGTACCTTGGTGTTGTGAACACCAAGTTTGTCACAGAAATATTGGTAAATAAATAAGTGAAATATAGTCTTATTGCCAATTGACCCAACTCCCTACTCTCCTGCAGTAATAAAACATTTGCATTTGAATTGAGCTCCTATTTCTTCATTTTAATCAAACATGTAGATACTTTTCTAATGATTAGAGATAATAAATGTCAGGCTGTAAGGGATCTAAACAAGTTTGTAGATAGCATGATTTTGGTAAAATTTCTTGTTGTCTACAGAGCAGATAGAGAGAATAAGATGGCAGGGAAGAAGAGTGTAGGGAAATCAGAGAATCAAATCATTTTAGAAATCAAACCAAGGGGTTTTCCAAAAGAAATTTCACATAGTTCATTTAAGAAAGACATTTTTACATCTAGTAAGAGAAATGAGGAACTCCATAAGCTCCCCACTGAGAAGCCCTAGTGATTAGCTATCCAAAAGCTTAATACGTCTTGCCAAGACATTTTGCTATTATTCAAATCCAGTTCCCTATGAAGAAAAAATCTTTAATAATAGAATTTTTTGTCCTCAGTGACTAACTCTACTTGTGAGCCTCGTGTTTTCAAAATCTTATCTCATTGGTTTTATGTTAGAAATAACTGTGAATGTTCCCTTTTCCTTAACCTACTCAAAGTTCTTCACATTCTTCTGAAAACATGGAGCCCCTAAAATAATACAACACTTTCATGATGATTATTCTCAACCTTTTAAAAAAAAATGGTTGTCGATTATGTGCCAGTCACTATTCCAGGCACTGGAGTTACAGCAGAGACTGGGACAAAGCCCTGTTTGAACTGGCATGCCGCTAGGGTGGTGGAAGGAGGAGCAAGAGGAAGACAAGTGAACAAACAAGATAATCTGAGAGTGTAATAATTGCTCTGAGAAGGTTCATCAGTAATAGCATCAAGGGAGATTTGGGTGGGGAGGAGTGATGGGTTACCACAGTAAGGATTTCTGAGTAAGTAAGAATTCAGCAGTCTGAAAAATGAGAAAGACCCACCTTGGCTGGGAAAAGAGCATCCCAGGTGGAGGTATGTGCAAAGGTCCTGAGGTAGGCATGAGAGACTGAAATAATGCCTGTGTGACTGAAGAGTGGTGGACTAGGCAAAGTTTTGAGATGAGTCTGGAGAGGCAGGCAGGACCAAAATAATTCAGGGCCTTGTTGCAAGGCCATAGGAGGGAGTTTGGATTTCAAGTACTGTTAAAGCATTGTGATAGAAAAACATCAGGGCATTTGGGGCAGTGATTTTTTAAAATCTCGGTGGCTGTTGTATAAATTATTTGGAAGAGGACAAGAATATAAAGGGGGAGTCCATCTTGGAGGCTTTTTTAAGCAAGCGGGTGAGAGATGATGGTGGTTTGTACTAATGTGGTGGGAGTAGAGATGGGAAGTATTCAGATTTGGGATATATTTGGAGTTTGAGCCAACAGGAAATGAATGTGGGATGGGGAGGTGAAAGAGAGAAAAAAATCAAAGACGATTCCTAGATTTCTGGTTTGAAGAGTTGGGCTGCTGAGGTGGAAAGACTAGTGGAAGAATAGAATCAACTACCTTGATATTGAAATCAACAATAATGACAAGGTGGTAGTGATGAACCTCGTCAAATGAATGAGTGTGTAAGTCTATCCATGGGATAAATTAATTCATTTAACAAATATTTATGGAGCCTCTACTATGTGCCAGGTACTGTTCTAGGCTCTAGAAGCACTATTGCTGGATTGATGGCTTTTGTTTTTTGGGGTTTTTTTTTGGGGGGGGGCTGTCTTGTCTCAATCTAGACATTACAACTGCCAGTTGAGGAGGGCCCATGTCTAATGCTGTCTTTCTTCTTCACTGCCTCATTTCATCTAGCATATTATTGGGTACATACTAACCAAATACATAACTTGCTAATTGAACCACATTAAATAGATTCTATAGTAAGTGTAAATCAGTAGCCTAAATCAGTAGCCTAACACTACTAGTATTTCAATATGATAATCAATATATTCCCAGTGAAATGTGACATTAAAAGCATCCAAGTGCTGTACACATTTTTATTAACCTATTCTCTAATTTCTTAAGAATCGCCTAAAAAACAAAGTTTATGCTGTTTACTTAAAAGGTATTGTAAAAATACGAAAAAAGAAAGAAGGGGTCAAGAGAATCACATTTTCAAACTGTAAAGTCACATAGTTGAGTCTAGAAATGTTTACATGAAGATGTTGTAGGTTTATCATTATTTAAGCCTAATTTCTATTATAAACCTGGAATCAAAAGGTCTTTTGTTCTTAGAGCTTGACTCTTCTAATACTATCACTACTATTTAACATTAAGAAGTGGTGCAAAAAGTAGAACATTGGAAGCAAAAAAAGCCACCTTTGTGCTCCACTGCTGGCCTAGCTTTCTTTATTTAGCCTGGGACGACCAGCGCATCTTAATAGCACAGACTTGAAGTTTCATAGATAACTCAAATATGTTTCTAAGCCAACCTGTTTGTGATATTTGAGTGTAATACATCTGGCATACCATAAGAGCAGTATCTTCTTGGTTTCAAATGGAAAGTAAAACAGACCTGTGGGGCTCTGAATAGCTAAAAGTCAACTTTATACTATGAAGTCTTTTTCTCAAGCAATCGTCCCCTGTAATAACTGGCATCCACGAATTTAGGCTATCTGCAGTATCAATTTGTGATTTTAGAAGGGAATAATTTTAACATGTTTTTCTTCCATCAGGGAAGTACTAGGAAGATATACACAAAGCCCATCATGTAAATGAGGTGTGGTAAGAGGCAAAAATCATTTGAGCAAACTCATTTTAAATGAAGTTACCATCCAAAGAAAGGCATACAGCTTGTATCTGAAAGAGATTCAATAAGGAAAAATCTATAAGAAAATTGACAAATATTCACAAAGGGCAAATTTATAAGCCTTCTACTGTTCTCCAGGCCATGGCTTTGTTCAAACTAATTAAGAGCACTTCTCTGCATTACATAGAAATACTTGGTTTACTTTTCAAAAAATCACTCACGTGATTGAGAAAGGCATAATCAGAATATTAGCTAATCCCTACCTTCTTGCCAAGCCTCAGAAATGACCAAATAATTTACATCAAGAAAACAGATTATACTCTGAAAAGGAAGTAGTGGCTTCCAAATGAACTGGATTTGGCTCCTCAGGGCTTCACAAAGAGCCCAGAGCTATTACTACTTGAGAAGGAAGTACTTGAGTTACTCCAATGTTGCCCTTATTACATTTCTTTTATAGAAAGCAGTAATAATTTCAGTATTTCATTAATATTGCAAAGACCAGAAATAGTTTTTTCTAACATGAAGTTTCATGTTTGTTCTTGTACAAGGTACTTGTGGACTCAAGACAGCAGGGCATTCAAGCCATTCAAAGTTACGCCTGAAGCCACTTCTGGTTTATGCATTTAGGACAGAATGTACCAATAGTTTGTGTAAATTATAGCTGTAAGGAGCATTAAACTTAGTAGTTGTCAGGTGATTGTGGAGCATTGCTGGGCTTAAAATCCACCCCGCTCCCATTTTTCTTTTGATAATAGGATGTATTCTTGCCTCACATTAAATTCAGTTTTCAGGACTAATACAATCTGATTACTTAGTAAACAGGTAGCTATGTGTGCTTTATGACTCTAATTTCTGTTGTTTATATCACCTTATAAATTATTTACCATTTTACATCTGTTTGTGATTTTCACTTCCAGTGTGTTTATATGGAAAGAACCTGTGTATGCGGTATCAACCAAATTGAAGTCAAAATATTCAGGACAGTATCGCATAACTGAAATCCATTAACACACACTTGTGAACACACACACACACACTTGAGTTCACACAGAAGACGGTTAACCTGCCAGGGGTGGCAATGACTTTAGACAAAACCCACCAAATAGTGAAAGTTTGCTCTATTTTTAATGTATTTCCCATCCCAAAATTGTGGCAGGGAGTCTTTACTAAGCAATGGTTAGTATCTAAAACAACAGACTAGATGGATAGTATATTCTTTTGAGAGATTCTGGATTTCCAAAATTATAAATTTTAACGTGAAGAATGAAATAAATTCTCCTAATGGTCTCAGAGCTAATTTATGTTGTAGGGTAATCCGTTCTAACCACTGTATATGCAAGGTAAAGCATTCTTTTCCTTTCATTTAGAAAACCAATTTTCCAATAAATTCAAGTTTAAATGCTTCTGGCTTATCTTTAAAGGAAATACTATTTTGGTTTGCAATTTTTCTATACTTAACTTTCTTCACCCCATTTACTGACTTATCCCTGGTGAAAATCCTGAAGATTTTACGAAATCCCAGACATCAACTAAACAATTCTCAAAATAAAAACAGACTTGAAGTATAGGAACTCTTCTCTATCTAGAGGGTTACACTTACAGATACTGTAATGAAAGAGCACCAATGCAGTTTATTTTAATGCTTCTAATTTCTGAGAGCAGCTTCTTAATGCTACATCAAAAGTAAATTCATCAATACTGAATTTGGAAAGCATAATCAAGAAAGACCCACAATTTTATTGGGACTACACAACTTTGCACAGTGCTAGGCACTAAGATTCTAAAAAAACGAACAACTGAAGCATGCATGAAGTTCTTCAACTTCAGGGCATCTACGAACCTCCCCATTTTTTTCTGGGAAGAGGTCCTCTAACTTGAATTAACTTCTAAAGGGGCCCAAGGAGGCTAACAGTACAAGGCAGAATTCTAATCTGGTTCTCTAGATTTTTAATAATAATGGGAGCTGTAGACCACAGGAAATTCACTTTTGCACATCTGAGAGTCAATTTTAATGGAAAGAGGGTAGAAAACAAACAAGAGTTAATTTGCAAGGGCTGCGCAGAAAAAGCAAATCCAGAGGGTTGTTTTCTGAGTTTAGGAACATGTTCTGGTTTATAGAGAGGAAATGGAGACATATGTGCTACTACCAGCGGGAAGCAAGGAGACTACAAAGGGATTCTTCAAGTCCTCAGAAAAGCCAGCCGTCAGTATAAATAAAGCGGTATCAAGAATTTACAATGCAATTTACCTCAAGTCCAATTTTCAGTTTCTGCGTATTATCAACTTATTTTTATTGATGAATATCACAAACTTCAATCAATGCTTTTAAAAATATTATTCTGCATGCATTTAACAAATCTGACAAAAGAACAAGTATCCAGTTTACTTGCATTGTAACTATGACATTTTAACTAAACAATCAATTAACATATATTTAAAACCATTAGGTACAGGTAACAATGAAAAACTTCAATGCTTTAATCTGATGGCATCCTACCACTATGCACATGTTCATGTAACACTACTAGTAATTACCCTGAAGCACAGGCAAATGTAGATGGAGGACTCTCCCTAAAAAGCAAGTTTAAGGGATTAAATATCATCATCATCATCGCTACTGAGAATAAAGCTGCTGCCAGTGGATAGGGGCCCTTCCTCAACACTCCCAAAACCACCCAAAGTCCCCCTCTCATCAGAATCATCAAACAACTTCTCATTGGAATCTTCCTCCTCATCAAACAACTTCTCATTGGAATCATCATCTTCGAACAACTTTTCGTCAGCATCTTCACCTTCCTTTCCGTCTGCATCTTCATCTTCCTTTTCATCTGACTCTTCAAACAGCTTTTCATCTGCATCACCTTCTTCCTCCTTTTTACCAGCAGCTTCAAGCCCCTTTTCATCTGCATATTCTTCATCCTCTTTCTCATCGGACTCATCATCAAATACTTTTTCATATGTATCCTCCTCCTCTTCCTTTTCATCTGAATCTTCGTCAAACTCTCTCTCAGAGCCTTCCTCATCTAACACTTTTTCAGAGCCGTCATCTTCAAATTCAGAGTTTTCGGAGTCATTTTCCTCTAACTCGTTGTCAAGAACATTTTCATGAAGCTCTTTTTCAGAGCCTTCCTCGTCCAAATCTTTCTCGAGACCATTTTCTTCAAATTCTCTTTCGGAGCCATCTTCAGACTGTTTTTCAGAGCAGTCTTCGTCAGACTCTTTCTCTGAGTCATCTTCTTCGGACTCTTTTGTGGGGCCAGCCTCCTCTTCAGATTCCTTGTTGGGGTCATCTTCAGATTCCTTTGCGAGGCCATTCTCTTCACAATCAATTTTGAGTGCCTTCTTTTTAGACTCTTTTTTAGGACTACCCTCTTCAGATCCTCTTACGGGATTGCCTTCTTCAGACTCTTTTTGGGGGCAGCCACCTTCGAACCCTCTTTTGGGGCAGCCCTCTTCAGATTCTTTTGCAGGGACGCCTTCTTCGGCTTCTTTTTCGGGGCTACTTTCTTTAGCATTGTTTTCAAAAGCACCTTCTTCAAATTCTCCCCCGTCTTCTGTCTTTTCAAACTTCTTCTCATCTATAGGTTCTTCAAACGCCATTCCAGTTGCAGTTTCTTGAGCATTCATTTTAGATGTGCTGGGGTGCTCTGAAAAATGCCTTGCTCTAGAAGGCCCTGCCCTTTCGGAAGCAGAGACAGAATCTGAACGCCTAAGGCCTCTGTTGGCCTCCGGAGCATTGAGGAAAGCCTCCCATCCTCTCAGCCTTTCCTCCCTTTCTCTTGAGGTTTCCTCCACCTGTGGATAAATGGAGACTGCCATTAAAATAAGTTTTAGGCAAAAGGTTACTTTTCTAAACATATCTAATATTGATGAAACAACCTTAATTTTATAAAGCATCTCTTCTTAGGAAAGCAATTCCCTGTCTTCAGTTTTCAAAACTTTACATCTTGATTTACTAGAGTTGACCTTAAATAAGATCACTTGAATAAAGGCCAAATATCACAGTACTGCAGAAATGTCTCATCTCTTTAAAAAGTTAGTATTTGAGCTCTGTCCATACTTCACAGCATACAAAGGAAGAGTAACATTTGGTTGAATGTGTTCTTTTCTTATCACTATTCTGAACAAGCCTCAAACTTTCAGACTTATAAACTGAAAAACTCAAATAGTTCTTTATCTTCTGAATGCAAAATATTATTTAAAAGAAGCATTGTAAATAATAAAGAGGAAGAGTAAAAAATTAAAACATATAAATAAATAAAAAGAAAAGAAGCATTGTTACATTAAATAGGTTAAACCAAACCCAAAATTTAGATCTGAAGGATCAGTATTTGTTGGTAATGAAACAATGTGTGTGTCCCTGACAAGCTGCAGAGTTTACCTGATAATCTGTAGTCCCATCCCATGCCTGGGCAGTGATCTGACGGCCACCAAACCATCTTCCATCCAGAGTTTGAATACAATAATCAGCTTCCTCTGGATCCCGAAAGGACACAGAGGCCACACCATCTGGGTGCCTCTAGAAAGACAAGAAAGAAAAAAAAGGAATGAACGGTAAGATTAAAAATAAAACACATACATTTCACAAAGTAGGTAAGTAGTAGTGTTCTCTCTGATACTCTGAAGTAAAAGACTTTATGTATGAAGTCTTTCTTCCCTTTTATCCCAGCCAGTCACATGCAGTCAGCTGCTTCTTTACCTTAACCTTACCTAGCAAGAACCAAGCACAATGTCCTTGGAAATGTTTCTGCTGACATCCCTGTCTAATGAGAAGCAGGACAGTATAATTGTTAAGAGTGTAAACTCTGAAGTCATATTGCCCTGGGATTAAATCCTGGCTCTGTCAGTTACCAGATGAACAACCTTGGGCCAGGTGCTCAATTTCTAAAGTGTTAGCTTCCCCATCTGTAAAATGGGTATAATAGTGCTAACCTGCCTCAAAGGGTTTTGAGAATTAAGTAAGATAACATGTAAAGTAGCTTGTAATACACAAGCAATAAATGGTGACTCTTAATGACTGGGTGTCAATTTTGGAAGTAAAAAGAGGGTGAGAAGAGGAAATACACAGGAGAATATTTTCCCTGATTGTTCCAAATATGGAGGATGAGAACAATTCACAAAGAGGAGAAAATGTGACTAATAGGGAACCAGAGATCTCAAACATTTTTCTTGTACCCTCTTTCACCTGATCATGTACTTTAGGGTAATGATGACGGAAAATAAGCAAGGCATACCAAATCCATCAAATCCTTGGCTTGTAATCCATGTTCATCTCATTATTGCTAATAGATGATTATCACAAGATAGTGGACTACTCTATAAAAACATTAATCTAAAATCCAGGGGTATACTAACATCTGGGAAGAACTTATAAGGTGGAGGAATGACTGCTTCAGGATCCGTATGTCCAAGCCATGAACTTACATCAAAGAGAAGGAGCTTCCTAATTTGTCCAAACTTCGAACACTCTACTCGAAGGTCTTCTCTGATCTCATTCAGCACCAACGGATCATCCTGAAAAATACGCATGATGAAAATGGGTGTGCTCCCTTCTTTAACTATAAATCCTGAGAATCCAATCTCTTGTTCTGATAAATCAACAGACACAAAAAGGTTTCGCTTAAGGTGAGCTGTGTTTTTCAGTCTATAAAATTTTTTTAAAACTCAAAATCAAATAAAATTAGACTACTAAATCGACTGCTACTCCTATAGGTTTGCCCTGCTTTAAACAAAGGAAATGGACAAGTATGGCAGGCAGCAGAAGGGGCCTACAGTGGCAGAGCAGGAGAAGAAGGCGGAAGTCCTGTGGTGCATATTCAGTCAGACTGCTAATTCCTATGTTCTGCATGGGCATCAACATCACGCTGATGAGAACCCTTTGCTTTGTGTTTTGGATACATTCCTACTTACAGAAATGTTGTAATGGAGAGAGAGAGTAATACATCCCTTTTATTGACTAAGTGTCCTAAGATTGATTTTTGTGCTTCCAAGATGCTATTTTAACTCACAGAGTAAACATTATAAGGATTACTGTTTGTCTTGTCTCCTACCACACTGTAACAGAACCATACAAATAAGGAGCTGTTATTAAGCATGCAATAAAATACATTCTTAGCTGTTGCTTTCTTGTAACTATGACCCTATTAAGAACATTCAAGTACTGCTGTTTCTAGTAGCCTAGAGTTCAGGTGGAAATCTCCCTATAACAACAAAATGATTTAAGATTCCCTCTGGGAATTAACAACTCTCTCTCAAAGCACCAATGCATAAAAGGGGCTCAGGAAAAGCTACATTATCAGCTTGAATTTCAACTACATACAAATATAAATGAAAATATCCTATCTATAAATTTCTATTGAAGGTGACTTATACTTTCTAGGAAACATTTAAGTGCATCTATCTTTCTTACACGCTTTCATTTTTCTCATCAGCTAGAGGAACTATAGAGAATTGTGGCTTTCCTCCCATAAGGTTCTTCAAAAAGCAAAAATAAGCTGGCAGGGAGTTACTGAAATCTGATTTAAAATAAAAAATATAAAATCGTACTCATTTGCATAAATCTGAGGCTTCTAAAACTACAGTTGGCAGAACTCTGGATTTCCCCACTTATAAATCCCAGTTTTGGAGAAGCAGCCAATCTGCTGTATACAAAATTATCAGACCTGAGAAGAATAGGAGTAGAGACTAAAAGTTATGGCTTTTGGTGTGTGTGTGTGTGTGTGTGTGTGTGTGTGTGTGTGTGTGTGTGTGTGTGTGTGTGTGTGTGTGTGTGTTTAACTCCTATTAGAGTGAGTGCTTTCAGAAGGCAGGAACTTTGTTTTATTGAGTTTCAGATACCTCACAGAAAATAGCACAGACTTTTGTACAAAGCCAATATTCAAGAAAATCTTTTTAAGAATTTGACAAACTGTTTCTAATACCTCTCTTTTATTCACCAAGGAAAATCAGGATTATATTTTAAAAAAACTGTTTCAACATGTTTAACAACTTTTAAATTGAAGTGTGATTCCATGGTGGGGGTAGGCATCACCTTTATTTCTATACCAATGTCTCACTGCTTTGCTTTTTTTTTTTTTTTAATTTTGAAGACAGAGTCTTACTCTGTCGCCCAGGCTGGAGGGGCAGTGGCGCGATCTTGGCTCACTGCAGCCTCTGCCTCCCGGATTCAAGTGATCCTCGTGCCTCAGCCTCCTGAGTAGCTGGGATTACAGGTGCGTGCTACCACGCCCGGCTAATGCATCTGAGTTTTGACTCTTCATGTCTTGGTATTCAAATTTGCCAGGCAATGCATTTTAAAATACGGATTTGAATTAAATACTGAAGACCCTCTGAAGTTACATTAAAAATGTTAGCTAGCCTTCACTATTTACCCTGATATCAGACAGTATTCTTAGGTATGTTGCTTCTAACTGTTTGGAATCAAAATATACCCCTCCACCCAAAATCTGACTCCTTTCAGATACTTCAGGATAACCTGACAATTCAGTTTTTGTTTTCCAGTAAAAAGCTCAACGCTGCTGTGTGTTCTTTAGGCTCATATGGAGTCTTCAGTCAAATCAAACACCCCCCCCCCAAAAAAAAAAACATGCAATAAAAGCAGGTTTTCCTGTTGGACACTTCTGTCAAAAGTTATACAATGTCTATACCAGTGTTGTCCAATAGAAGGTTCTGTGATGATGAAAATGTTGTATATCTGCATTATCCAACATGGTAGCTACTAGCTACATGTGCCTAGTACAAGTGATGAACTGAATTTTATTTCATTTTAATTAATTTACATTTAACCACACAAGGCTACCATATCTGACAGCACAGGTCTACACTGAGGTTCAGGCGCTCAGAGACAGTGAACAAAAGCAAGATTGTCACTCTTCTTGCTGACACGCTTTCAGCAAGCTAGTTGGACCATGTGAGACCATGAAGGTGGGCAAACAAGGATAGCATCACCAAGCATTTCTTTGTGAACTAATTCCACCACTGCCAAACCAATGTCCTACCATCCTTTGTGGCATAAGCATCTAAAAAGAAAATTTGCTTTCATTTGCAAAGATGTTGAAGAGAAAATGTTTTATCCACCGGATGAATGAAAAGACTCTGGCTTGTAAATAACAAGGGTTTCATTTAATAATTCTTTCAATTCTTCGTCACATAAATATTAAGGGCCAACTGTGTGCCAGGCACAATTCTATGTACTGAGAATACAGCAGCAAACAAGGTAGACAAAATACTGGGTGTCATGGAGCTCACATTCTAGTAGACGAGTCAAAATTACTTCAGATAATAATAAATGCTATGAAGGCAACAAAATAGGGTAGCATAAAGGCTCTGTAACTCCAAAGTAATGTTTATACTAAACCAAGAAGATTAAAAAAAATCAGGAATTTGCAAGCATGAAACTTCTATCTTTAAGAATATTCACTGGAGGGAATACATAGGGGTCAAGGTAGAGTAAATGTGGTCTTGGGGAAAGAATATTTGTTAAGCTAGGAAAAGCTAAGTCTGCCCAGGGTGATCCTTAGACTCAAATAAGGTATTTCAATGAGCAAGGCAGGAGGCAGAAACAAGAATAGATAAAATTACACAACAGATTTCTACTTGCAGAGGTTCCAGATACTTTGAATTAGGTTTGCATTTACATTCACACTCGAGTGGCAGGAGTATGAAATGTGTGAATCAAAGACCTCAAGTCACAGAAATAAATATGTCACCTAATAAATCACTTATTTTTTTTATTATTATTATACTTTATGTTCTAGCGTACATGTGCACAACGTGCAGGTTTGTTACATATGTATACATGTGCCACGTTGCTGTGCTGCACCCATTAACTCGTCGTTTACATTAGGTATATCTCCTAATGTTATCCCTCCCCCTTCCCCCGACCCCACAACAGGCCCCGGTGTGTGATGTTCCCCTTCCTGTGTCCAAGTGTTCTCATTGTTCAATTCCCACCGATGAGTGAGAACATGCGGTGTTTGATTTTCTGTTCAACAAATCACTTATTTAGCAGGGGGATAAAATGTAATAAATAATAGAAATCTCGGAGTTGTATTTAGCAGACTAACTATTGTGACCAATCTATGCATTTATTTTATATGCTGCTTTAATGACTATGATCTGGTTTTGTTTTGTTTTGTTTTGTTTTTGGTTCTTTTTTTTTGAGATGGAGTCTCGCTCTGTTGCCCAGGCTGGAGTGCAGTGGCGCAATTTTACCGTAACCTCCGCCTACCAGGTTCAAGTGGTTCTCCTGAATCAGCCTTCTGAGTAGCTGGGATTATAGGCATGCGCCACCATGCCCAGCTAATGGTTTTGTAATTCTATGCGTTTATTTTAAAGTTATTGCCGGCAAAAACAGTATTTCAAAATGCAACTGGTGTGCATGTGTTTTTAAACCATATTTCATTATCACTGCAACTGTAAAACTGTAAACTGTTATATTTCAAAATTCTTCCAGATTTCTGGTCAGAAGAGACATCAATCAATCAATCTCATAAATAAACCACACGTATCTTTCCAATGACCTCAAAAGATGCCCAAACTCCATAGGTACACAGTAATCACAACACTATTCATTGAGATAGAGCTGAACTGTCCGTTGTGGAGCCCTCGCTAAGGGAGCTACAATTATATTATCATTTTGACTGCTTAAATGCACAAAAGGGTCAGGAATGGGCACTGATGACAACTAGATCATTTGTAAACCTGGAAGTTTACATTATGAACATTTTTCTCTGTATAATTTGCTATCTGTATAATCTGCTTTCTGTATAACTTGCTATCACTAATTTCAGAACCAGGGAGAGAATAAAGAGTTGTTTCTCCACTAACAATAAAATCAGTCTACACCAGTAGACAGAGATAAGAATAGAGGCAGAAAGTAACACAAGGTACTTTGATGACAATATTCCTTAGAACTCCTTGTTCTTTGCTCCTCCTTTATTCACTTTTTTGAGGGGAGGAAGGACAGTTCCATTCACTTTATTTTTTTTAAATCATTTTAAAAAGTTGATATATAACAGATGTACTTATTCACTTTTACTTGCTGTTCTTGGACTTCTCCACGGACATTAAGCATTGTAACTTTTAGTACCAAGCTGAAGTTTGCATTTACAATTGTGAAGCTGGTACTCCCCACCAAAATCAGCCCATACTTGTTGGCCTGCACTCAAAATCCACAAGCAGTTCCCATAAATCTTTTAATGATGATAAGTTTCAATGGTTTCTCATACCAAGTAGCTGCTGTTTGGGGCGCAGTATGGTTATTAAACAGTCTTATCTGAGATATACTTTAAAACAATACTGGGCTAAACAAAGGGAAGGGAAATCAAAAGACTTAAGTAGCTTCTTGGCTCCATCTTCCTTTACTAGTCACCGCACAAACACGTAGGAGGTGACATAACAAAGATGGGGCAAGCAAGCTCCAGGCTCCCTTGAGAGAAAGAAAGCCTATCAGCATTTATATCAGTAAGCACACCACTTCCTACCTCAAAATCCATAGGATGAAACATATTCTTGATGATGACAACTCGCTCATGGCGCATCCGGGATGGTCCGGCTCGCCTCTCAGGTCTCCAATCCAACTGCCTGAGGCAATGAAGCAGTAACAACAAACTGTAAATTTTGCTTCAGACTTGGAGAGAGAAAAAAATGAGTTGTTCATACAGTACTTTATTGAATATTTAGGAATTACTGGATTTTACAACAACAAACTGTATTTCAGTCACAGTTCCAGTCCGAAAACTTTCTGAAATAAAAATAATGGGCAGGGGGCCATGTGCGGTGGCTCACACCTATAATCCCAGCACTTTGGGAGGCTGAGGCGGGTAGATCACTTGAGGTCAGGAGTTCAAGACCAGCCTGGCCAACATGGTGAAACCCCGTCTCTACTAAAAATACAAAAATTAGCCAGGCGTGGTGGTGCACGTCTGTAATCCCAGCTACTGGGAAGACTGAGGCATGAGTATAGCTTGAACCCCAGAGGTGTAGGTTGCAGTGAGCCAACATTGCACCACTGCACTCCAGCCTGTGTGACAGAGCAAGACTCTTGCCTCAAATAAATAAAATAAAATAAAATAAAATAGAATAGAATAAAATAAAATAAAAGGCAGAGGCAAAATGGCCCCGGTATCTGAAATCCCCAGATTTAATGTTTTTCAGGGCAACTGTTGTCTGATTATACAAACATTCCAATGAGACCCTTGAAAAATCTCTTAATTCCTAGTATTTATGAGTTCAGAAGGATACACTTTGAGGCTAAAAAATACTTTTAAATTGTATTGGTTTTTAGGTACTTTATCATTATAAAAAACAAACTGCACTTTTTATGTAAAACTACTCACTCTGTTACAATCATAAATTTTACTGATACTGTTTAAAAAATATGTGGTTAGCAATTTTACCTACTCTTGTAAAAACGATGAGACATCACAACTAAATGCTTTTATGATATTTCATTAGTTTAAGCATGGTGTTAGAAGTGTCACTAGAATTTACTCTGATAAAAGTATTTATCATTTTGACTAATTTCTTAAAACTAGTATATTGCAAAGTACATTAAACAAACAGAATAACAACAGAAACTTGATGACATTAAGTATATACTACATACAACTACAGTAAATACAATTATAAAATCCTGTCATTTCTAATTCCTATAACAAACCTGTACATAAAAATTTAGCCCCGGTACAAATGATTTAAATCCACACAGAAGGTAAACTCATGGTTCTGGTACATAAGCCTAACTATCTTATTTAATTTGATGTTCAACGTTTTCCAAACAGATGGCTTCTCTTAGCTCATTGAAGCCCTTATTATATTACAAATAAACACCCTGGAAAATTAAAATTCCCACTACTGCTAAATTATCCTATTGTATAGATTGCTAGAAGTACCAGATGATCTAATGAAATTATTTTAAAATAATGTGTAGGCACATTTGACAGAATAAAACTAGATGGCTATTACCAAAAATATACTCTAGAATATATAGAACTTTTCAAAAGGGAAAAAAATTACAAACTTTTGTTGCATAGACAGCTTCTTCTTATAGTCTTTGCACTTCTTCTTCTTCTTTGAGGCATCATATTCTCCCTTCAGTTGAAACTTTGCCACCTCAACATGTAATTTGTAGCCTCTAATTTCATCTTCATCCAAAAGTTTTAATGCAAGTTCCACAGATTCTCTCTTTATAAAGGTAAGATAAAATATAGTCAGTTATACAACGAAATAAAAGTTCAGGAGTTTTTTAGATGAATGATGATTATACACAAAATAATTTAAATTCTTATATTTATATAGTACTAATATATGAGATCTTTTTCTCTCTTTGAGATAAACAACTCTGGAATCCGAACCAGGACACCTGCATTTGAGACACAGCTGTCCCTAACCGGCTGTGTGAACTTGGGTAAATTATTCAAGCTTCCTGAGCCCCAGTATCGTCATATGTAAAATGGAAATAGTTAATACCTTCATCACAAGGTTCTTGACAAAATTAAATGAAATAATGCATAGAAAGGATAAGGACTAGCATATGGTAGGTGTTCAGTAAATTATGTTATTATTGGGTAATTCTGTCTCCTGAGGCCGCAATTTCTTATCTGCAGAATGAAGGGGGCAAATCTGCATGATTTCTAAGGTGTATTTCTTTTAAAATCCTATAATACTCTTACTTAAAAGACTAGATGACTCAAGGAACTGGGAACACCATAGCCAGCCTTTAATTTTTTGGTTCATCCATTAAATTGTAAGTCTGCAATACACTGAGAAGCAGAAGACAATTATTTGATGACTTGTACTTTATGTTAAATACATGTATGGATTCCGGGTCTTACAGAAAGGACAGTTATCAGCCCTATACAAACAGAGTCAAAGATCAGAGGACCTGTAGAAAACAAAAATGGATAACTGAACTCAGCTGCTCACATAAATATGGGTCCTGGAATAATTCACTATATTTTCCTGGAACTCAATTGACTGTTTTGACAATCTTGTACTTCTATGGGTCTCAAAACTCTATTTTTTTTCCTTTAAAAAATTTTAAACATCTAACAGAACTCCCTAAGAATCTGTTATCAGATTTTTGAATAATCCTTAAAGAACTTATAAAACTCTCAAATCTCCTTACATTTGAACATTACAAAACTACCATCCTAAAATGGTCATGCTCATGTCCCATTACCATCACGTTTAAGATTCAGGTCAAAAACCTATTTCCCAAAAAGCTGTCACCTTAATCCTACCCTCTTCTGATCCCACTGGAATACTGCATGCTCACAACACACCTGTGGTGTTTGTACTTTTGCTTTACCATTTTGATTTTACTCTGTAATTATTTTCAGGTTTGACTTATGTACATGTCATCATTTGTTCTGTACCCTGTGATAATGTATAACACATGCTCCTAAGGTGGCAGGTGTTCCAGGAATGATGGCTGCTTTTGGCACTGAGGTTTCTTTGTGTAATTTATGGTACTACGACTACACGCAGTTCTGCAAATTTCTCTTAATACCACTCTCTCTTTTCTCACATTCAAAAAAATATTTTAAAGGAGTAAGAATAAGCTATCGTCTCCTTCATGGTCTAATAAAAGGGTCAGAAAAGTCCTTTTGTTAAAGGGCCAGTTCGTAAATATTTTAGGCTTTGTAGGCTACAAGGTCTGTGCTGCAATCACTCAACCCTATCAACGAAACACAAAGGCAACCATAGACAAATGCATAAATGAATTGGTGTGGCTGTGTTCCATAAAGCTGTATTTACCAAAACAGAGCCGGAGTTTGCTGAACCCTGGTGTAATTCATTCCAATGGACAACTAAAATGTCACTGGCTTTCTTTTCTGCTTGAATTTTTAAAATGTAGTCTGAATTGACTGTACACATCAATAAAGAAATCTTTCCAGTGAGAATTTTTCAAGACAAAAGAAGCACTCCAGTCACATACTTATATAACACTTTAACCTGATAATATATTTTCTTAAAACAAGTAAATAATCTTACCAATGTGATACACACAGGTACTAACTGAAATTTCAGTTTTCTTCATATCCTGTTTTGAGTAGTCCTTGGTGTTGGTTATCATCTATAGAAATTATAGCCCTGTTTCCTGAGTTAAAAACGAAGATACAAGAAACTTATTTGATCATACAACTTACCTTCAAATAACAGCAAAGACCGTCTCCTTTAAGATTTCCTTGATTATCTTTGTAAAGTTTGACCTTAAATTCCTCTGTCTGAGGATCTCTCATAATAATGCCAAACTTGGACATAAGTTGTATAAATTCATCCACTGTAATATCTGGAGGCAAACCTGTCATTTAAGAAAAATTAAAAAACATTTATAATTGATAATGAAAGTGAATTACTTAGCATTCTATCAATTAGAAATCTATAACTTAGGTGAATGCAGTGTTGATTTTCTAAATATATGTAAGAGTTTTACATTTACAGAACTGAAGACATTTCACATTTCTGTGTGTTCAAATATACATTAAAATTATGCTTTGTTAAGGGCCTCACTGAATGGGAAGGGACACACTGCTATAAGTTACATTAATGAGGCCCAAAGGTTGGTATGCAAAGTTACACACTAAATTTCTTGGTTCTGTAATAAACACACATATTCCTTACTAATATAAACGGCTGAACAAAAAATGACACAATGATAAAAAATGGACTCTGGAGAAACTGAAAGCTCAAAATCACTTCATGAAAAATCTCAAAATTGAGTATTTCCTACCTTAAACTTGTTTAAAAAGTTATACATACCAGACACGTATACATTTGTATTTCTGTCTTCTTCAACATGAAACCATCCTAGAAATCAAAATTAATTAAATAAATAAAACACTTGCAAGAAAAGATAAGAGTCATATTACGGAATCTTGACAAAGCAGCAGTTTCTTGAAACTTCCAGGACCTTTCTCTTACTCTTAAAAGACCAAGATAAACTAACTCAAATCACTACCCAGCTTTCAAAGGATTTAAATCTTTTGACAAATAATTAGTTTTAGAGCCCTATCTGGGAAAAATGATGGCCAGTTTATCTTGATTCTTTATAACTCTGACACTACCTTTAAGAAAAAACTCACCTTATTCCTTCAAAGCTATTATAATTCTCGGAAAAGCAACTGTACATATGCACACCCATATTTTTAATTTTTACACTTAAAATTTGTAAGCCAGAACCACTTACCTGACTCAGCCTTTCTTTTTTCTCCCTTCTTTCTGGGATCAGTGGGTTCTGAGGCTTTTTCTTGTGGAGGTTCCTCTGCAGTTCTAGCATGGACATCTTCAACATTTGCGGTAGAACTAGATGCGCCATCATCAGAGAAGCCATAATTGGCCTGATATGTAGCAATGAAATCTTCAGTGATCTAAACAAGCAATTCAGCAGACCCAGACAGAGAAATTCAAAATTATTTCCACCCATAAGAAGTTTAAATTGTTTTTACAGCATGGTTACACAACTTAAAACAGAAGTGTTTCTGTGGATAATAGTTGTAGTTATTAGAGTATAAATGCAATAGTCATCGTATATAGAAAATTGTGCATGCGGTGATAAAAAATAAGACATGAGTACTTAGACGATCAATGCAAATATCTGAGATATGATTTAAAGCATTTTAAATGATGCTGGCACCTTTTCTAGTTGTTTCATTTGTAAATTACTACCTCTCTACAGTCTACTTAACTAAGGCTACAAATACATACAACAAAGGAAGTACCAGATACTAAAACAATAAAAACCAACAGTCAATGAATAATCTAACCACAGAATCCACTTTTCTCTTACTGTACACATGCACAAATATACGTGTACAATAAGTACTTAAATATCTGTATGCAGAGAGCACGTAGAACAGAACTCTGACTTGGTATATAAAGAATGGAGTTAACAACTGTAAAACTAAATGCTCATTTTAACTTTATCACAAATTAAGACGTTATCTTTTAGTAACAGAACAAATTAAAGACAAATCCAACTCATATCTATCTTCCTCCCCTTTGGGGGAAAAGCGTTATTGCAAAACTAAAGAAATATAGTTATACCATCATACCAATCAACATTAGGCACGCATGGAATGGGGAAAATGTAAAACCCAAAGTTTGAAGAGGTATGGGCTTCAATAACATAAAAAGATAAAGTCACACATTAATCCATTATCACACCTTTGTTAAAAGTATTCAGAATGCTGAAGAAACCAAATCTGCACTCAAAACTTGTACTACCAATACAGAAGTGAAATCGTAAATTTTAACAATCTGGAGGCATTGGAATATGTATACAAATACAGAATGGGAAAGAAAAGTTGCAAAAGAATTTTTAAAACAGCCGTCCAGTCGCGCAATGGAGACAGGTTTTGTATTATTGGCTTTCAAGTCAATTTGCGTGCTACTAGTGTGCCCTTTCCTGCTCATGAGAGCCAGATTAAAAGGGCACTTTTACCACAAAGTTTACAGAACCAAGTTTAACATTACTTATTTTACTTCGAAGCTGAAATAAAAATACTTAGCAATTTCCAAGTACTCCAAACAAATATACACAGATATTTTCCATCTGTATTCTGTGCGTCTCCAGTCTTATTCCTGTGGTTATATGGTTCAAACATATATGCTTAGGGACAAAATTTGCTAGGAAAGTAAAGCAAGGTGCAAAGAAAGTTCAATTAGTAAAGATATGTAAACAGCTACTTTAAAAAAATCAAGAAACTGCATTTTGCACATAGTACATAAGCTAAACATCTGAGTTCCTAGGACAAGTGGGGTCGGCTACCAGAAATGGACAGCTACTAAATTTGCTCTTGGTGTTTTTCCTCTTCGCAATAAAAAGCAGTCATCAATGTAATTACCAACTGTGACCTTCACAGACAAGATTAATAAAGCATAGAAAAGACTTAAAAATTACATTTAAGACACCACCCTAAAGATTTACGTTCCTTCACACATCGGTGCCCCAACAAACACAACAAAAAGAAGCGCCGCTATCCAAGGGGGCTAGGACCAAGGACCAAGGACCAAGGATCTCAGCAAAGCAAACGTAAGAGGAGTGCTCCGCGAGGCTGGCCAGGCGACCCGCTCTGCAGTGGCGCCCGTGGCACTCTCCTACCTTGGGGAACCAAGCCTTCTTGTCCAGGTCCCACTCGTAGGGGGTGTCCGTCGGCTGCTGCCCGAGAGAATCGGTTTCTCCGCCGGCATCGGTCTGGGTGTCACCATCCTTGCCGTCTCCGTACAATTCTTGCATTCGCAACTGCTCATCAAACTCATCGTTCCCATCCAAGTTGCTGCCGCTCATGTTTCCTACTCAGCTCAGGAGAAGGGTTCAGAAGAACTAAGAGGCCGAAATGACGCTGGAGCTGAGCAGAAAAAGGGAGGTCAATCGCGCTCTGCTCGCGCCCCGCCGCCCCCCGGCCCGCCT
>NW_012104876.1:326334-350615 GCF_000951045.1 Mandrillus leucophaeus | reverse complement strand
TGCCGCGCGTCGACGCCCACCGGGTTCGGTCTTGGGGCGGGGCGAGGGCCACTGGGATCCCCTGACGCCTCAAGGGCCTTGAGGTCCGCGGGGTTCCCGGCGAATCGGCCGGCCCGGGAGGGGGACGGAAGGAAGGCGTGGGAATATTCCCTCGCGGAGGTGGCCGGGCGGGTGTCGCGAGGACGCCATCTTGGGGGAGTGGGTGGGGCGGGCAGGACAAATATCTCTGGCTTCGAGAAAACGACGCGCCTCCTTCGCCCAAAGGCCCCTCCCCCGCGCAGGAACCGTGTCTTTTACTTGTTTCTTTCCGACTCCCTGGGATGGACACCGGATATTGTTCTTCTTGGTGACCTAAGCTCCTGGCACCGGCTCTGGTGTCTAATGCGGAATGAGCGAATGAATGAACGAATGAGGGGTAAAAGGGCCAACTTTTTTTTTTCTGGTGTCAGCCTTCTCCTTTATCGGTCTCATACCTTCCTCTGGCTGGAGTTTGACTCCATGGGAAGGATGGGAGGGGCTGCAGTTGCCTGCCTCTTGTACTGCAGGATTCAGTGGCGCTCGAGCTGCGAACTTGAAACTTAGACTAAATGTAAACATCCCAGTGTAAACACCAGCTTTACTGGCCGGCAAACTCCGCTTCTTTGTCGTTGTTTTAGAAAGACACAGCATACTTTTGTTCTAAACAGAACTTTGTTTTCAGGAATTACACTCATTGCTGAAAATGAAAAGGTCCATATTTTTAAGTTGGGCAGGTATTTATCCAGCCCCTACTAAGTGCAGGGTTCTGCACGAGGCTCTGGCGACCCAGGAGTCGACAAGACAGGCACAGCTCAGGGGAGACAGAATTAGGATGGTTGGCAAATGACAGATATGAGATGCTGGAGGACAGCAGTTCTCAAACTTTTTGGTCCCAGGTCCTCTTTACACGAAAACATTGAAGACCCCAAAAAACGTTTGTTTGTGGATTATACTTACCAATATTTCTGCACAAAAATTAAAGCGGCCGTTAAAAAATATTAATTCATTTAAAATAATAAGGAACTCATTAGTGTAACCATAAATATCACAACCCAGGCTTGAGGGTGGGGAAAGCCTTCCCAGAAGAAATTATTTCACTATTCCAGTGACCTTCACTTCTAAACATAGCAGTTGAGTACTACTTCTAGAAAATCCTGGCTCCCCACGTACCAGCTGTGTGAATCTATGGTTTCAACGATAACAATAGTTTTTAATAGTTTGGGTTAGTTTTTTTAAATTATATTTCTTTTTCATGAAGTTCGCGTCCTGGTAGGAACTCGGAGAACTGAATTTGTGTGCATTTTTATGATACAGGTAATGTGAGTTTTATTAGACTTAAACTTTGCTAAATATTTTTTCCTGGATCCAAAAATAGCATACAGCTGTTTTCAGCAGTGTGTTATTGAGCTCACGTTTCATTCCGGAGTTCACAGCATAGGTGACAATATGTGACACCATCCTACTGCACATGTCATTGAGTGCCGCTCTACTACAACCGTCTTTTGAGCAGGTGACTGAAAGGGTTTCTTATGCTTATGCCCCATGTCACACAGCCATCCTGGCCCAAAGGCTGCCCAGGGCCTGTGTGGTGACCTGGCAGAGTAGCTCTGCGTTCTAGGCTGGATTTGACTAACTGAGCCAGTAAGAGCCTCTCCCAGGGAGTTTGAGTATGGAACATACAGAGATGTAGTCAGAGTAGCAAAGAAACAAGGAGATACTCCCAGGGAAGGTAAAAGGCAGAACAGAGGCCTGCTATGGAGAAGTTCCCCACGGAGGAGCAGCTGAAGCAGCGAAGAAGAGTCACTGAGTCACCATATTAGTTAGGCAGTAGAGTTGAGAAGTAAACACATTGTACTTGTAATGGCATTCTGTTTGGTCGTGAGATCTGACAGTTCTAATTGCACCATGCTGTGGTCTCTTATGAGGCCTGGTTCCTATTTTTTCTCATTTCCCTGTGTATTCATAGAATAACTCCCTAGTGACTGAGGTAATCTGAAAGCATCTCTGTAACCTGTCTTTTTCAAGTTTTTTTTTTTTTCTTGCAAGTTATAGAAACACTTGAGGTAACAAAAAAAGGGGGGTGGGTGGGTTATAAAGATAGGCGTGGCTACTGAAACTCCAGGACTGCCATGTAGATGGGCCACATAAAGGGATGCTGGACCTAGGAAGAATCTACACAGCTGACTTCTCTTTGAATATATGCTTCATTCTTCTCTCTGACCTTTATATGGGGTGATCTGTGTTATATTTCTGCCCTAATAGGCCACACCCTTCTTGGTGGATAAATATACATTAACCTATAAAAGCAGAGACTGCACTCCAGATAGGACTCACTTACCTGGCCTAGGAACTCTTTCTGAAAAATTACTGAACTATACCAAATCAGATTTTTTTAAAAAAATGGTCCCTTCAAGCCCACTCTGTCCAGGAATTTTCCTATCCCCACATCCTGTAATCTCAAGACTTAGTGGAAATAAAAAGACTTCTGTCTTTCTGACAAAAAGATTGATGAATTCCTGACCTAAGTTGACTCAAACTGCAGAAACTCTGCAAACCCAAATTTGCTGTTTTCAGCAGAAATGCCAGTGGTAAGTGTTTTGTAGTGCTTTCACCTCAATGACGAAGACTTACCTGCTGGACATTTTGATTATGCCTAACTTTTTGACTGTGTTTTCATGCTTTGTGGAGTATTACTCTATTATGGTCCATATTTTAAGTCTTGGGTCAGGGAAGACCCCGAGCAAAATTGAGATGTATACAGACTTTATTTTGCATATGTCCCACCTCTCCCTGTCATTTAGAGTTCTCTCCAAAGAAATGAAATCTTCCATAGAAACATTTCTGGAACCACAATAGACAGTGTGAAAAAAGCTGTGACTATTAGGGACTACTTGTAAGGTTAGCTGTGACAAGGATAATCTGTTGAAAAACAGACCGCCCTCTCAAAAATCAAAGCAAAGCTGTGAATTTTAAGCCAACTACAGCTACAGATGGAAGGAGGCTGATGCCCTACACAGCCATTTAGGGAGTTATATCCCTGACTCACCTAAGGATTGCTGAGAATGAAAAAAAAAAAGTTATTTGAGTTCTAGTTTTATGAACTTCCAAAAAGCTCTCTTCACTTTTGTATTCTGGTACTTTTATCAAGTTATATCTGAAAAGTTATTAGAGTTTAGGAGAGTAAAGATGTAATTTTTACTCAGAGTGAGGAAAATAATAAGATTGTTTTAGGGCTCTGTGACTTGAAAGTAACATTTTGGGTTTAAAATGGGTTCCATTATATTCTGTCAGAAATATTGTTTTTAGAATATAAAGTTACAAAGGGTCATTTAAAACTTTATTTCATATTTATTTGTTTTTCCACACTTATTACAGTGTCCACTTTAAAACAATACTAATACAGTATCACACCCCCCCCCCCCCACTTTAAGTAAACCAATTTTACAGAAAGTTGAAGTCTGATGTTAATACGTATTACCTTTTGGAGCCACATCATTAGCAAAAGTTCACGACTCCACAAGCCATTTAAAGAAAGCTCAACATTACCAAAAGCACACTCAAACATTAAGTTTTTTTTTTAATACAAATTTACCTATAGTGCCAAACATATGTTTAAACTTGTTCCAAAATTTTTTCTGAAACCACAGATTTAAATCTGACATGTCTATTGACAACAGTTTAAAAAAAAAAACAAAAAAAACCCAATAATTGTTAACAAGCAAATGATGTTGGCAGGTAGGAGCACAGGATAGAAAATCAGAGCTTTCCATCTGATTTCCATGGGCAGAGATTAATTAGACCATACACTTACAGGACTTAGGCACCCATCAGGTTTAATAAAGTCAACCAGGAAAATGATCTGATCACAATTGCACACCCAGGGGTTAGGGATTTCATGTGGTACTTCTGCATGTTTTTAGAAAGAGGGCACTGCTTACCAGAAAGAAATGAATTTCTGTAAAGGAAGAATTTCAGACACCGTGGCAGGTTTGCAGATTTTTCAACAGGGGTCCTCAAATGACACCATAAACATGGCCACTTATTCTGCCTATGAATGAGGCAAGTTCTTAATAGTATTTGTGAATGATAACAGCCCAGTTATTAATCAATGGCAGTTGTAAGTGTTGAAACTACATTAAGTCAGTAAGTGTTGACCCAGTAAGGGAAGCAGTGTGCCCTAGATCCTTACACAGTGCTTTGTACTCGCTGACTCCGAAACATTTTCATTTCAACTGCACAGATTCAGCTACAATGGAATAGAGATGGATGGAAAAGGGCAGCCATTCTGTGAAGGTTTATTTTTAAGAAAATAGCATAAGAGATGCTTTATCTCTTTTGTGATCCCCTTTTCACATACAAAGTATCTCTAGATTTACACCACACAGTAAATACAAACACAATTTTATGCAAATCACAGTATATGAGGAATTAGAAGCATCACAGATGTGATTACACAACAAATGAGATTTTTAAGTTTCATCTTGTTTATTACATCTTCCTTCCCATTCGACTTCGCTTACTATTCACTGGCATATATAAACTTGTCTTTCTTTACTTAGTGGGGCTTCATTTTATTTAGAAAGCCTGATGACATTACTATTTGTACTTTGAAGAAAGTAATGATTTGTCTTTTACTTACTTATAGGGATCCTTCACTCCTAAGATTTCAACACACTTTTGAAACAACAAAAATCTGGACATGATACACCTACACACAGCTTAGAGTTGGATACACATGCTGGGAGGAGAAACAGCATTTTTCATTGGAAAGCTAGACTCTATCCTCTGCCTGCTTCACACTACACCCAGGGAACGAGGTCACACTAATTTCAGACATCTGTATGTTCCCAGTGCCCGGGACCCTTCCCATCACAGCCAGGGTGGTAAGAGAGGTGTCAGCAACAGGAGGCTCAGGCTGCTCTGCCTTGCAACAGAACAACTGAGCTTTAAAATGCTTCTGGAAGGTTTTGCTCAGCCAGTAGAGAGCAAAGGGGTTTACGCAAGAATTGCTGAAAGCCAGAACCCGAGAGAAAATGGTGAAAATGAAATGCGTGGCAGAGGGGTCTACATAGGTTTGAGAAGTGAATGAATGGTAGAGGTACAGGAGGTGATTTGGCAACCAGCAGAGGGCAAACAGAGCCACCAACACCAATACCGTTCTGGCAATTCTCTTCCGGGATTCAATCTATAGGGGGAAGAAACATAGCAATAATAATAATAATAATAATAATAATAATAATTTAGCAGTAAGAGATTTAAAAAAGTTTTTCTATAAATTTACATAGAAATTTACAGTTAATTACAGCTGATTTCCCTTTGAACATGCATTTGTATGCTAACTGCCTGGGATGTGCAGGAAGTCAGCCTGTGACTATGTAACACAGCAAGTCAATTGGCATGGTAACCTCTGATCCTGGACTCATTAACTCTAATTCAGATACACCTTCCCCCCTAATTTCGAGATACTCTAGGATGTCTGCAGTTAACTCAAAGAATGCCGTAGAATTCTCCAAAATTTAATGTAATTGAAAACAGAGAGATGCTATACAAAACTGCTTTCACTGCATCAGCAGAAGCTGGCTAGGTCAGAATATTCTTTTGAGGTCTACGAAAGCTGCCAAGCTTGTATCTAAAATTGTTTTTACTCTATAGGAATTCTAACCATATAGTCAAAGAAATAAACCCAAAATATGCTGTCCTTTGTATGCAAATATAATCCTACTTACATCTATTAATAAGAGAAATGAGCCAAGTTAGGTGAATATATAGCCCGTGGTCACAAATAGAGCAAAGGTAACTGGTTCACATGGGCATTAAATATGCAACTTCAGTCTCATGAGCACTATTGTTAAACTAACTGAATGGATTAGCTCTAAAAAAGGCGCAGTTTTCTGTGTACTGATCAAGGGGTAAATGGAATCATCTCTCCCCCTTCCCCAGAAGTTAGAAAAATATTTTTAATTAAATGGAACTATGTTTTGGCAACATTCCTTTTATTCTGTCCATATTTATGAGAGGGGGGCACACCTGGCTCTTGCAGTGCTCTTAAACAAGCTTCTGTGAGTCACCGTGTTCTTGTGCTACTTGCATTCCACTCTTTCCCCTCACTCCTCCCCACCTCAGTTTGCTCATCTGTGTGTAAGTGGTTTGCATTGAATAGTGTTATGGATTCTTGCCAGTTCTATATGCTATGTGTTTTTATTCTGTTACACTTCTAAAACAAAAGATGCTTTTCTTCATAGTATCATCTTATGCAGTGTTCCCCACTATTCCATAGGGTAAAAAATTTTGACTACTCTCAAACTTCAATTGTCACCTCTCTAATAGTAGTAGTCCTCCCATTTATTGAAATACTTACTCGGCACCTAAGCATTTCATCTATATCATCTAGTAATCATCTTCATTTTACAGATGAGGAAACCAAGGCTCAGAAAGGTTAGGTAACTTGCTCAAGATTACTCAGCTATTATGTGATAGAGCTGGGATTCAAACTGGAGCCTATGCTCACAACAAAAATACTACACTGCAATTGCATTTATACACAGGAAGATACAGAGTTACTCACTGTGCAAAAGTAGGAACTTCACTTCTAAATTCAAACTAGATTTGCATGAGTACTGATTAACACATACCTGCTTACGGGCATGGCCTTGTTCCTCAGTAGGTATGTTCAGGGTGCTTTTATAAAGGGTCCTAGCAATCAAAGAATAATAGACAGAGATAATAGAGAGTGGAATAATGTAGAACACTAAGAAGCACAGCAGAGAATGTATTTCTTGCAAGAGCTTCTTAGAGACAGGATAAGAGGTACACGATTCAAATGTCATATTTTTGTTGGGATCTCGAAAAGTATATACATTTGAAAATATAGCCTCAGGTAGAGCAAATATCATAGACACGATCCAGACGCAGCCAGCTTTTATACAAGTCTTCAGGATGGCATTGGAGGGCTGTCGCTCAAGTGGCTTCACAACTGCCTTGTATCTAGAAACACATAATCAGAGGCAAGGTCCAAATAAATCAAAGTTACCAAATTTTAGGGTGAGAAGTGACCTTAGTGGTCATCCAGTTCTACCCTCCATGCATATGTATATAACAAAGTCAACATTAACTAACTAGAATTGGCTATGGTTTTAAATGCACATAATACATCCCAATATTTTTATTTATGCTAATCACCTTTTCCATTATTCACTCCTATGAGATATTCCAGATTTGCAATTTTATAATTTTATGTATAGACTCTCTATTTAGGACAAATAAACATTTATCAGCATGATTTCATGTGTGATTCACCACCTGGGTATTACCTTAAGTGTTCTAAACGACTTCCTTTTGTATAAGTGACTGATGTTAAACTGAATTAATTTTCCTTTCTTCATGACTGAACAGTTACCAACCTTCCTAGAAAAGAATTCCAAGGGTTTATGTGGTAAAGAGGAGAGGATTAATTTCTTCCCCGTTTATAAGTGTTAATTCGTTGCCCAAGCTGATCAGTGGACAGATTTAGGGCGAGGCAAAGTTGCAATCAGAAGTCCTGTGCTGATACAGAGAGATGCCTCCTCATTCAAACAAATCCACCTTAAAATCTACAGTCATTAAGCCAGTCTGCCCTCAAATAGAATATAAGACCAGTCAAAGCAAAAATCTTAAAAAGACACAGGGAAAGGTTTTCCTCCTCTCGGATTGTAGAATCTGAAGAAGCTATTCCTTCGGGTACTGCCAAACATCGATTACCTACAGGCTTCTTTTAGGCTTTTTAAAGCATCACTTTTAACATTTGGAGCCTCAAATTTTTTCATGTTTTTACAGTTATTCTACAATAGGAACACAGAAAAAACAGAGTACTTGGACTGAAAACATCCTAACACAGAATCTGAACACCCTGACTGCAAGAGGATCTCACACGCTCGCTCCACAGAGCTCTAAAAGTCAACCAAGATTAATTTATTTCTCTGGAAATGATAATGTCACTGAATGCCTATAGAGAAAACAAATAGAATTACGTGATGACATTACACTAAGTTACCAGGGAGCTGAAAACCTCACCGTTTTCTGCCATTAGCTAATTTGATGAATTTCAAATAAATTAGATGCTTGTGTCTTTTTACCACTCTTCCGATATATAGTAATGCATATGTGGTCAATTTCACACCTATGCTGGTTTTCATGTTGACTATATTGCACCACTAGGCTGCACTAATGTATAAAGCATGAATTTTTTTTCTTTTACACCTGGAACAATTTGCTTTACTTAATAAACTGGAGAAAAATAAAAACCCCGTTCAGTATACTTTCGAGCAAACAATAAGAATAAATTATCCATAAAGCATGCAATTTCAACTTCTCCTCCACGCTAACACAGAAATTTTAACATTCTTACACTAACTTTTATTTTAAATGCCACCAGATTTTTCAATCTCACATCCACGTTTCAGGGTGTGAGAAAAGCAGAATAGTAGCCAGTAAATGCTAAGTACAAGCTTTCCTTTCTTTTTGCCCAATTTCACATCCTGGCAAATATAACAGAGAAAAGAAACTCACCTGTCAGCGCTGAGAATTGTTAACGTGAACACTGACACACCAACAGAAGTGAGCCGGATGAAAGAGAGCACCTTACAACCAATTCTTCCGAACAGCCATCCTTCTGCAAGGTAGTGGGTTGCATCCACTGGCACACAAGTTAGCAGAAGTAAAAGATCTCCAAAAGCCAGGCTGGTGATGAAAATATTTGGAACTGTTTGCATGGATTTGGTCTTGAAAAAGACTTTGATGAGAATAGCATTTCCAAGGATGCCCACTGAAATGATCACAGCATAAGTAATATAGATGGCACACAATGCTTCTATTCCTGGAGAGTTGTCCCCGCTCCGTCCTTTATTTGTGTTATCGTTAGAAACCACAGAGCTTGATGATTCTGTGTCATTTGTGATTGAAATTAAAGTCTGATTAGGTGAGTGAGGCTGCCTTTGAGCCATTTCTTCTGAAGACTGTGTCTTTAATATTTCTTCTTCTCAGTTCAAATACAGTGATTGTCACGTCCAATGCCTACGTCTAGTAACGAGATGGTATTAGGAGAACAGAACAGAACAGAATGGAAAGAAAATCCAAGACATCCAGATACTCCTTTGCTTCAGTTCTGTGTGTCTCCCAGCATGCTTGGCTAAATGCTTACCCATCTGGCACTGAAGAGTAGGAGGTGGAGTTTTATTGGCGTGTCCTGTCATAAGGAGAGGGAGGGGGCTGGGGAAATGCTCTGCAGTTGCTTATTCTTCCCTGTTGGGGAATCTTGGGACCAACTAGACCTTATTAAATCATCTTATTAATTATTAGAATCACCGTGTTTTCATGTCTACCCAGGATGGTCTATATAGGTTTTGTCAATTTTTTTTTAGAAAAAAACCATTTATCCCCCTGCAATCACATGGTAGCCTAGTGCATTTTCATTTACATGATAAATAAGTGTAGGTGTCCCCTGAAGCACAACCTTGAACCCACTCCTCAAAATTTAATATCAGAGAGATGGTGAAGCAACAAATCATTTACACTTTGACAGGGTTGATGTCACCTCCAAAGAGTGATAATTCAGGTCACTTGGGCTTAATACCTAGCTCTGTCACATGGTAAACCCCAACTTTGCAATTATTCAGACTGTGCTGTACAATATCAAAACAACCTTTTTAATTTTTTTTTTTGTTTTTTTTTTGAGGTGGATCTCGCTCTGTCACTCAGGCTGGAGTGCAGTGGCTCGATCTCGGCTCACTGCAACCTCCGCCTCCTGGGTTCAAACAATTCTCCCGCCTCAGCCTCCTGAGTAGGTGGGATTACAGGCACCTGCCACCATGCCCAGCTAATTTTTATATTTTTAGTAGAGACAGGGTTTCACCATTTTGGCCAGGCTGGTCTTGAACTCCTGACCTCAGGCAATCCGCCCGCCTCGGCCTCCCAAAGTGCTGGGATTACAGGCATGAGCCACCACGCCTGGCCAAAACAACCTTTAAGAGATGAAAAATCCAGGCACAGCACCAGTTGCTTTGTCTCTAAATGTCCTAATAAAACCACTTTTACTGTTTGATGGTCTGTTTTAATGCCATGTTTTTTGTTTTTTTTTTTAAAGGGCTGTTTAGGATTTTTCTCTCTAGAAATGGTTAAAGGGAACCTAACCTGCCTTATTCCAAAGCAAAACAATACAGAACATCACTGCTCAAGCTCCTGACACAAAAGAACTTTTAAGAATGAAAATCATTATTTGCAGATGAAGAAATGCCATCGGTGACTTCGGGGATGATGGGCATGTAGATGATGTTTACATCAATTGAAAGAAGTACATATTTAAGGCAATCACCTCAGTACCAGCCAGATAAGCTACTTTTTACAGAAAACATAACCATGTGCTTTATATGTATGTGTTCGTGGAGGGGGGGCACTGTCTGGGAGCAGGAGGCTAGCAGTTGGAGTGTAGTTAGTAATTGAAGCTGCTAAGAAATATTCTCTGAAATTATCAAATGCAATGCATAATGTCTCAGCTAGAAACCGTGTAGTGAGGTGTTCATAAATATAACCATATTAGAAAGTAGTCTGGGGAGCAAAATGAAAAAGAGCAAAGTATTTGGCTAGCTAGTGAACAGGGGGAACAACAAAGGTTGTTCTTTATACTTAGTAGGGGCAACCAGTTCTTCAGAGAAAGTGAAGTGGATGAATTGAATCAATTACCTGCTTAATTTCATGAAGGGTGGAAGACAGATGTGGTTTAAGTCCCCCAAACCACACCTATCCCCCACCCTTTATAAGTTATCACCACAGCTTGAATCACTCAGCTAAATAACTGCCTTTGATGGGAATGGGGGTGCGCGGAGTGTTTGCATAAACCCAAGTTCCTAAGCTTTCAGATATATACACTTTAGTAATTTCATACACTGGGCAGGTTCTTTAAGATTGTCTCTACAGAAAAGGGCTCCTTAAAGGGTTCACATCTTGTTCTCAGCAAACTAGTGATAAAATCTCCCTCGGAATCCTGTGTATCATTTACCAAGGAGCAAACCATGTCTCACTATTCACACCACAGCCGATCTCCATGCAGCACTGTTTTGTAAGTTCTGTAATGCTTGCATGTGATTTCTGAGATTATCTGAATTCCCAGATCTCACTCATGCTTTCAGCAGGCTGAAGCCACTGGAATACTTTTTCTTCTCCCTCTTCCTTCTGATCAGGAGCGGTCAGGAGAGAGTAGTTGTGTTGGAGTAATACTGGAGCAGTGGGGGTCTTAGATCTCTAGAATTCCAGGATCCCAGAATATCAGAGATGGAAGTGACCCTAGACATGACAAAATCAAATGCTCTCATTTTGCAGAGGCAGAAATGAGGTCCAGAGTAGGGAAAGTATCCCACCCAAAGTCTCACAAGTTCTCAACAGAACTGATGAAACACAGATTCTCTTTGGCTTCTGAAAGGTTAAAAATCAGTGACAAGAGATGAAAAACACTCAGTTCCTGACAATGAGCCATATTTGCTCATTTGGCATTGTAGGCTTAGGTTTTCTACGTGTTCTATTAACCAAAGAACAAGAGATTTCCAGGCTAACCAGTGATTCATGATAGATAATTTAAATGCATTTGCTTTTATATCTCTTTTACAACCTTATAATTCACTCGCAAAAGATAACCATGTCTTGTTAATCATTTTTAGCTAGGCACTTGGCCTATACAAAATGATGAAATCCTTTTTTGTTTTTAGTACTTAAGTAGTCAATATTATCATCCAAGATTTTCAAAACAACTACCTGGTTCTAGATTAAGGAATTATAATACAATCCTAACGCAGCTTTTTAACTCAAAAAAGTATAAGAAGTTGGATGAGTAAGTTACCAATTTTCTGAAGTTGTGTTTTCTGGTTCACAGCCCAGTTTAGTTGGTATTGTGAAAATGTTTTTTTAAATCACTAAGGGGCTGGGCATCTAAGGGTGCTGAAGCACCTCTACCTCTCAGGTGGTGGGGAGAGGGGTTAGAAAGCAGCTGCTGGAGAGAAGCTGCCAATTTGGTTCTAAGATTCTCGGCCACCAGTAAACAAGACAGCGGTTCTCAAATTCTGGCTTCCCCCAGAATCATCAGGAAGGCTTATCAAAACACAGATTGCTGGGTCTCGCCTCCAGAGCTGCTGATTTGCTAGGTCTGGAGTGGGACCTGAGTATGTGCATTTTGAACAAGGTCCCAGGTGATGAGGATGCTGCTGGTTGGGACCACACTCTGAGAACCACTTAGGATAGAAATAATTCAGTTCTTCCAAGAGGATCATGGGTTTTTTTTCCCCTGATACTGAGGTGCAACAGATATTTCTGTGGGTCTTCATTAAAGAAAAAGGTGTTCTCTGCTGTGATAGATATGTCAAAAACCTTCCTGGAGCTGGCTGTCCTCCCTATATATCTCAATCCCTGGTAAGCCAGATTCACTGAACTCTTGGGCACCTATGCCCAAATCATCCAGGGTGCTTGGGTGATCTCTCTAATGGGAGAAATATGAAGTGCATAAACTTTTTGCCTCTTACTCAATTTCAAAATCTGTTTGTATATTTAAGAACTGAAAATTGAGGCCGGGCGTGGTGGCTCAAGCCTGTAATCCCAGCACTTTGGGAGGCCGAGACGGGCGGATCACGAGGTGAGGAGATCGAGACCATCCTGGCTAACACGGTGAAACCCAGTCTCTACTAAAAAAATACAAAAAATTAGCCGGGCGAGGTGGCGGGTGCCTGTAGTCCCAGCTACTCGGGAGGCTGAGGCAGGAGAATGGCATGAACCCAGGAGGCGGAGCTTGCAGTGAGCTGAGATCTGGCCACTGCACTCCAGCCTGGGCGACGGAGCGAGACTCTGTCTCAAAAAAACAAAAACAAAAACAAAAACAAAAACAAAAACAAACAAACAAAAAAAGAACTGAAAATTGAATGACCAGAACTGTCGATCTTTAAGTCTGTAATGACCACAGTTTCTTCTTTTATACTTTTGCACTAGGAAGTCGGATGGATTTCTTTGTTATAGATTAATTGGGTTAGATCAATTATAGGATAATATAATTCGATATGTAGGTGTGTTTGGAGCTATGTAATAATTATTTCTGTTGTCACAGAGTTCTCTTTCATTACTTCTGGTCCTAAAACCTGATTGGTACAATTTCGTATTCCAAGGGCAGCTTACTATTCAGAATGGCCTCTGCAGAGACCAGGTAAAATAAATACAACTGCGCCATGGAATAGTTGTACTATTCTACTCTACATGGTAGAGTAGAAAGCCAAGAGGTAGAAGCGAAGAGTAGAAATTCCAATCGAATCTTTGAAATGGAATTTTTTGTTAAAGGCAAATTCTTGTCATGATTAAACTTAATGGCTCCATAAAAGTGGACAACCATGTAGGCTGTTGGCAGACTTAGGTGCCTTTATAGATGCCCTTATCACTGTACTTGTCCATCCACACATGCCTAATGGTGTATGCTACAATCAAGGTGAAATTCTACTGTTATAACAGATTGAGACAATTTTGTAATTACATAAAATGTTTAGGCTTCCTGCATATATTGAAGTACAAACTATTAAGTAGATGAATTTTTCTCTTAATGCATTTCTATCTTTCTTCTCAGTTATCTTCCTTTTCCTGGAATTCTCTGCCATATCCTCAACCATGTGTACCATTCCCATGTGGCTTACTTTCGGCTTCCTACTTCTTAATCCTGTTCAGGTGCCTCAAATCAATGAAAATTATACATTTACTGTATAGCCCCACAATTTCACTTCTAGGCTTCTACCCAAAATAAATGAAAACATATATCTATACAAAGACTAGTAAGCAAATGAACACTGAAGCATTTTTTGTAAAAACAAATGAGAACCCAAATGTCTATCTGTTATGTTAGCAAGTGGGTTAACAAAATGTGGCTTACCCAGGCAATGGAATACTACACAGCAATAAAAAAGGACAATTGATACTTATTACAACATGGATGAATCTTAAATGTATGCAATGAAAGACACCAGATATACTATATGATTCCTTAATATGAAATTTCTGGAAAAGGCAAAACCATAAATTATGGACAACACACAAATAGTTGCCTGGGTCTGAAGGTTGGGGCAGGGATGACTGCTAAGCAGTACAGGGAATACTTAGGAAAGATGGAAGTATTCCAAAACTATGTGGTGTGATGATGATGGATGCATGATTGTATACATTTATTAAAACTCAACCTGTACACTTAGAATGGGTGAATTTATGGTATATAAATTATGCCTCAATGAAGCTGAAAAATGGGGCGAATAAAAGTAAGCCCAGGGCCAGATGCCATTGAGGGATAGGGATGAGTGGGACATTTTCTAGCAAGTCTCACCTGTGCACAGGATGGAGCCGGCTCTGCCTAGTGCTGCTGCTGATCCAGTGGGCATCAGGCCACCCTGCAGTCTCCACAGCCTCTGTGAGGACTAGGGCTCTTGCTCTTGGGAGATACTGAGATGAGTAAGACTTAACACCTGTCCTGAAAGAGCTTGGTGAAAGAGATAAAGCAAAGACGCAAATAGCCAGAAAATCGGAATCTCTCTGGCTGCGACACATCCTTTCTCACACATAATGTTTAGCTTCCTGCAACGCCCTCACCTCATGCACTTCTAGGAGCCCCTAACAATGAGGGTCCTCCCAGTATGTTCTCACTGGCACTGTTGCTGTTCCACTGGGTGCCCCATGCTCTGCCCTGCAGTCTCTATGTTACTTTGCCAAGACTTGTAGTCTTTTGCACTTTTCCACCAAGCACAGCAGTCCCTCTCCAGTGATCATGACTGATTTGCTGAGCATTGCCGATATGACAAGGTATGATCAGCCTGCAAATAAAAAATACGTTCTCATTAATCTGCCATGGTGGCACATGCCTATACTCTCAGCTACTCTGGAGGCTGAGGCAGGAGGCTCGCCTGAGCCCAGGAGTTCAAGGCTGTAGTGAATGATGATCACACCACTGCACTCCAGCCTGGGTAACAACAGCAAGACCCCGTGCCTAAAAATAATTAAAAAAAAAAAAAGGAAAGAGAAGGCCAGGTGCAGTGGCTCACACCTGTAATCCCAGCACTTTGGGAAGCTGAGGCAAGCAGACCACTTGAGGACAGGAGTTTGAGACCAGCCTGGCCAACATGACGAAACCCCATCTCTAATAAAATTACAAAAATTTAGCCTGGCATGGTGGCAAGTGCCTGTAGTCCCAGCTACTCAGGAGGCTGAGGTACGAGAATCAGTTGAACCCGGGAGGCGGAGGTTGCAGTGAGCTGAGATCGAGCCATTGCACTCCAGCCTGGGCGACAGAGTGAGACTCTGTCTCAAAACAAACAAACAATCAACAACAGCAACAATAACAACAAAAGGAAAAAAAGAAAAAAATAATAAGGTCTCATCCTTTAATAGCCAAATTATAATGGCATCAAGACCCTCCCCCATTCTTTCTAGAAAAAAATCTAGAACTGTTGTTTCCCCCTTTAAACAGAGCCAAGAATCTGTAGGTTGCTTTTGCATATCCACATAGCCACAAATCAGTCCTCTATTTGATATAGTCTGCTGGGCCTCTTGAAATGTACTTCACAACTACTGACATCAAGGAGGTCTCACTTGCTGCTCTCAGTTGACTGATTCTGTTATCCCCATTTATCTATGAGGAAGCTGAAGCATAGGGCAAATCAAATTCTCAAGCTGAACCCAGGGAACTGGCTCTGTAGTTCATACTCATAACCACTACCCCATCAGACAGAGGTGGCCTCAACCCAGCCACCAGTTTCAACTGGTTCCAGCATAGAATGCTGACTTGATCCATCCTCATCAAGATGGTTTCCGAAGGTGTCATCTGTACTCTATCAGGCTTGGATGTCCTAAAGAAAACCTGCCTGGGTTCCTGAGGATTTTGACTCTCCCATGGCTTAGATGCAGCTCTTGCCTTTGAGGAGCATCCACCGAGTGTCCTGAACCAGAACCCTCTCCAGTGATCTGGACTCCAATTTTCCCTCCATGGAGGTGTCCTCTCAGGGCACAACAGTTGCTCCTTCTCTGCAGTTTGGCCTCACTGGGACCATTAGAGAGGCCATTAGACAGACATCACTTATACCTTTGACCTCAGTGGACCGGATTAGGGATCTCATTCCCTTTGCTGTCATGAGACTCCTTCATGGATGCAAATAAGTCCCTGGATAGGACACTGGCCTGTGTTCGAGGATTCTGGGCTGGAGGCAGATTCGTGCCTGAATCAGCTCTGTTGCACTTGGCTATTGCCTTCCCTCAGGAGACTTTATCTCTTTGGAGGCCCTCCACCCTACCACTATTCCTCCAAGTTACGAGACCTGCCTGCGATGTTGGAACCCTAGCAAGGGCCACAGTCTAGGCACAAACTAGAATCCATGCCACAAGTGAGATAGAAGTAAATTCTATCATAGTTCAGAGAAAAGAGGCCAGTTGGAGGAGCCTTGGGGATCAGGAAAGGACTCATGGGACAGTCCATTTTTTCAGAGGAACTGTGAAGGGTTGAAGCAGGTAGAGATGAAGGACAGGGAAGAAGTCACAAATAAGTATCAAAGACACAGAGGTGGGAGTGTGTGGGAGCGTGTTCAGGGAATGAACAGTGCTGTGTGGCTGAAGGGTGGGTGTGGATAGGAAAGCAAGGTGAAGTAAGCCTGGCCAGGCAGGTTGACATTAACTTGTGAAAAGCACTTGAATGCCGTGGGCTGAGTCTGCAGTTCATTCAGCAGGCAATAAGAAGTTATTTCTAATTTTTGAGCAGAAGAGTGATTGGTTTGGACCCACCCCTCTCCACAATCTCGGAAGAGGTCCCAGGGCATTCTCATATATTTTGGTTGACAATTTAGGAATGTAGCAGCCACACTACACTTGTGGTTGGGCTGTGCACTTGAGTGAACTAAAGTGGGTGTCTGGATTCGCTTGGCTCCTTTAAAAACATACGAGGCACACCTTGTCCCTCAAGAAGTGCACTGAACCATACCTAAGGGGTGTGCCATGGCAGAGTGGTTGTGTCCCTGGAATCACGTCTGAACATTATTTTGACCTGCTCGTCCTTCATCCCATCTTTGACCACACTGCCTCTAAGTCTTACTTAGTTTTAAGGCCTGACCTTGTTTTCCTTTCCCAGTTCCCATCTTCTGGGTCCGCCCAGTACAAGCAGTGCTTATTGGAGCATAGTGAGGGACTGGGAATGAGGGGCTTCAAAAAGTGGTTTATTGGGGCCAAGTCAACAAAAGAAATCTGTTTGCTGGAGCTGTCTCTGGGAGAGATAAGCCACATGGTTGTGGAGGGAAGTGTTCTAGCTCAAATAAAAATAATAGCTAGGTTCAAATATGAAGAGCAAAATACACATTTTCCTTTGTCATCTAATTAGACCACACTAGCCTTGCATATAGGTGGAAGAGGTGCCACCTCAATGGCTTGATCTGAGATGGAATGACAGACACCATGTACTGAGCATCTACTGTATGCTGGGTGCTATAGGTATTCTTTATGTATGTTATCTCATTTAATCCTGAGACAGCTCTGAGAGGGAGATGATATTCTTTTGCATTTTAGAGGTGAAGAAAGAAAGCCTCAGAAGGTAAATAAATTTGATTAAGGTCATGTATGGTAAACGCACGTAAAAGCACTAGCAAGCATACCCAGAGAACCACCCTGTATAGCAGATGCACCTGAGTGTGTGTTCCCAGCTAGAGAGTGGCCAGCCTGGGATGCCTTCCTTGTCTATGAGGAACATCTGAGCCCCCTGCCTGTCCTGTGGAACACAGACCATACAGGGGCTTGGGGGCCCAAGTTTTGGGTTGCGTAAAGGTTGCCAGATGGAGGTTGTTAGGGAAAGGATGCTAAGTGAAAATGCTATATAAACTGCATGCTTTATGCAAGTAGTTGCAGTTCTCCTGCCTAGCCCACCACCACTGGACTATTTCCCCATCTGTAAGCCCCAGTAAAACCCTATGTCTTTTTCGCTAGCTCTGGATCTCTTCTTCAGCCTCTGGAGCCTGGTGCCATCCCCCCTGGAGTTGATAGGGGTTTGGCACGACAGGTCACACACATCTGTAAGTGGAAGAGCCAGAGTTCAAATCCAGAGCTTTCTAGTACCAAGTTGCATTCTCTTTTTATTCATCTACAAGGGCAGACAAAAAAGGAAGAACCACAAGGATGAGTTGGAAGCAGGGCAAAATGAGATACGTGGAATGAAGGCTGTTAATAGTTGAGTCAGTGCTGGAGCACCTTTTGTTTTTCAGTGAAGGTATCTGGTGCACGGTATAGGGGCAGGTGTGGCTGTTTAAAAGATCTGCTTTCTAGAACCCTGGTCTTTCTTTTTAAGCTTATTTTTAATTTATACATAAGAGATGTACATATTTTGGGGCTACATGTGAAAATTTGTTGCATTCATATAATGTGTAAGGATCACATTGGTGTCATTGGAATATCTATCACCTTCAATTTTTTTTTTTTTTTTGAAACGGAGTCTTGCTCTGTCACACAGCCTGGAGTACAGTGGCGCAATCTTGGCTTACTGCAGCCTCCGCCTCCCGGGCTCAAGCGATTCTCCTGCCTCAGCCTCCTGAGTAGCTGGGACTACAGGCACCCCCAGCTAATTTTTGTATTTTTTTTTTTTTTTTTTTTTAGTAGAGACAAGGTTTTACCATGTTGGCCAGGCTGGTCTCGAGCTCCTGACCTCAAGTGATCCGCCCACCTCAGCCTCCCAAAGTGTTGGAATTACAGGCATGAGCCAACGCACCCGGCCCCTATTTGTCTTTTCTTTATGCTAAGAACATTTGAATTATTCTCTTTTAGCTTTTTTCAAACGTACACTAGATTATTGTTAGCTATGGTCACCCTAGACTAGATCTTATTTCTTCTCTCTAACTGTATATTTGTACAGATGAATCAACCTCTATTCCTCCTCTCCTCCCTCTACTTTTCTGATTAGTAACCTGGATGATCTTCAACTGAGATTCTTATGACACTGACTTGGGACCTCTCAGGCCTTGGTGAGCAGTTTTGAATAGCTGGATCTGGCCTGGTTTCTATGAATCAGTCTCATATTTGTGTGTGGGGTGGGGGGTGATGAAGGGAGTAGTAGACAATAAAGCTAAGAAGCTAGAGCTTCTTGCCTGGCTCTAGGAAGACATGGAAGTACATAAATCAGAGAAGATGGGATATATGGAATGGGAGGATGAGGATTGGTTATTCCTTGCTGTTTCAGGGGATTCTTCCAGATTCTCACAGCAATACTCAGACTTACGATTCACACACCTCCAACCCCACCAAGAAACAAGAGAACTCCCCATCTAAGGAGGGAGATGAAGTGTATCTTATAAATTATCAAGAGAAGGACATGGGCTCAAGTTTAGGAAAGGTAGACAAAAGGTAGGGCTGAAGTCATCTAGATTAAGCACAGAGGCAGAGCCACAGAAGTAAGAAAGGTAGCTTGAAGCTGAGGTCAGAATGCTGGCCTAAAGCTCCTTAAATACCCCTCTGCCTCAAAGCCAAGGTTGGTCATATGGACTAAGGGGTTGGACTGAATGCATAGATGGGAGACATATATTCCGAAGAGTGAGGACAGGAGGATGCCGTAGTCCAAGATACAACAGGATCTGCACTACCCCTCTCCCAGACCATGTAAACCCCTTATAGTGTGGTACAAGAGACAAGTGACTTTCCTGAGCAGTGTTTATCCCCAAAGCAGCCCTATTTTGGAAGACAGACTTCCAGTCTCTAGGGACCATGTCCATGGTGTCTTTATTACTGAGTGTTATTTGGGTATCTAAAACACATTTCTAGTAGAAGTACAGAGGATCTGAATAATAAAACACCGCACACCATGAGACAAACTAAATATCAGTTCTAGGAAAATAAACACGTAGATGAGCTGAGTTAATAGATGCGAATAACAAAAATAGTTTGAAGCTCGGGAGATGCACACAAATTCTGTAATAATAAGAGTGGACCATAGACTACTGACAAGCAAAACAAACTGCTGTGGCATGGTGAATATGTTATTGTGCTTCAATTCACTTTTTCTTTCTTTCTTTTATTGCTTCTAAGATGCCTGCTTTCCCACACTCTCCACTTTCCTTTTAGCAGAGTGAGGAGGTGATGAGCTCCCTGCATCCCCTAGTACGTGTAAAAAGCCAAGGGGCCAGCCCCTTTCCATCCCCAGTGGAGAGCACCTTGCCTTGGCACCAGCAGGGGGAGTTTAGGAAGAGGTAGGACTAAGCTGGGAGTTCCTTGCACAACAGGCCTTTATCACTCCAAAGCCAACCTCACCCAAGAGATAGCTTCCTACTGCAGCAAAACGCAAAAGTTTTCAATCTTCCTTCCTGTTTGCATTCATGTATGTCTGACACATCCTCAGAGCAGTTGGCCAGTCCTGCCGCTTGAAGTGGCGTGAGACTAGGAGGCAGTTCCGTGTTCCAGGCTATTTACTGGGCTGGCTGCATGGACTTAGGTGCCAGTCTGACTCTCATGGACCTTAGCTAACTCGGGGCCCAGCTCAGACGTGAGGTTGGGGGACGAGCTTCTCCCGATTAACCTGAGGCTGGTGAACAGAGGTGGGATGAGAAAAAGGCTTCCAAACTAAGACTCCTCTATCATCATCCCTTTCCAATTTTCCTTGTCTTTTAGAGTAGGGAAACAAGTTTTCCTACAAGCGCAACGAAATGAACTGTTTTAGAGATTTATCTCACACGCCCCACATGCTTGACTGCACATCAGTTTATGCAAAGTTACATAATCTCAAAGATGATCTCTTGGCAGATCTTGAAAAGGTTATATGATTGCAACAACCGTGAGTACCAAAGAGGGATATGTTAGTGAAGTTGGAACAACAATTTGCCAATGTAGCCACTCTAGAGTCCTCTAGAGTCTAGATTGCACTTCTCACAGTCCTCGGCACTTGAAGCTCTCTGCTTCGCTCCATTTCTTCAGCTCACATTTTCTTGAAAGCATCTGTAGTTAGGGCTTTTACAGGGCAAGGGTATTGCATTTAAGGTAACATTTTACACTTTCTGCTGTATCTACTATGGATGAAGGAACACTATTTCTCTTGGTTTCTAAAGCAAATAAGCCAGGACTAATCCTTGAGTCTTTGGCAGTGACTCAGTGGCCTACAATGAGGGTGACTTGAGAAGGATATGTGATCATGACTTTGAGAAGCATAAAAACAGAAGCCAGAAAATAAGGATTCAAACTCTTCCTAAATGGATTCATTCTCTGCACATAAGGATCAATACTCCTTACACTCTCTCCTTTATTTTCTTCCCTCTGTTCTGTAAAGTCTAGACTGTGGGTTCTCCACACCTCACCTCTCTCTTGGGTAGATTGAAATAGGGCAGCTCCATTTAGAGCCTGATCTATTTCCAATAGAAGCAGATGTGCACTGACTATTAGGGGGGCAGAACAAGGATCATCCTGCCATTACTTGATGCACAGAAAGGCATTTCAAAAGGAGAATTAGGGGGAGTTGTGGTCCAGAGAAAGCAGGAAGAGGTGGAGGAAATGTTGCTGCCTTGTGAGGTCTAGAACCTAGTTCATGGGCCTCTGCTTCTTTGCACCTGTGCCTCTGAAGGCCTCTCCTCTCTGAGAGATAGAAATTGAATAGTTATCTTAGGGCTTCCTGTGATGCTGGGAACTGAAAATACCATCAGCTTTTCCATTTTCCCAGAGCCTGATTTCTTTCCAGTAGGAGCAATTGTGCATTGATTATAAGGGAGATGGATCAAGAGACATCCTTCCCTTGCTAGGTGTCTTGGAAGAAGCCCAGAGGGAGAATAAGTTGGATGACCCACATGGAGAGATTTGGTATTAGTCAAGAGAACAGTGGGAACCACAGAGACAGAGTCACTGCCCTGTCCACACAAGCTGCCCCTTCATAGGGGTTGTCCATGTAGGAGGAGGCTTAATGTGAAGACCGGATAGGGGGCTCTGACATTAGTTCTCCACAGTATGATAGAAACATTGGAGAACATGTGTCAGCCCAGAACACAGGGTGTAGGAGATCCCTTTTGTGGGATACAGCAGCTGTGTTCTTCCCTTTACAGAGGCAGCCGCCTGGAATTACTTACAGCTTTTCTATCATCCTCAATCTTTAACTATGTGGAAGCATAAGTGTGGGTGGTGATTTGTGGTAGAAAATTGTGCATCAATAGTGATCCATGCTTTGTGTGGTGGGCTGGTAGGCAGCTCAGAGGTTGGTTTGCCAAAAAGGCTGCCCCTGTTTAGGGACCTCTGAAAGCATTCTGTGGTAGAAATAATAGTGGGGAAGCTGTTGCCCTGTCCCTTCTAGCACGTCTTTTCCAGCCCTTTTCTATTGTGCTAATAGACCCACTCACTCTATACCTACCTTCCTTTCTCCCTTTACTGCTATTTCTGTGTCTTTTACACAGAATCAGAGGCTGGGTGTACCTAAGTTTTTTTGTTTTTGTTTTTTTTTTTTTCTTCTTCTTCATTTTTCTGCTTTATCTTTGTCCCCGGGAAAAGCGTGTGTTGCTTCATAAGGGAAATTGATTAGTTAATGATGACTTATTTTAGGGCTTTCAAAAGGGCCCAAAGAAATAAGCACCTCTGGGATAATTGAGTATTATTTACCTTAGGACTGAATTGGCAATGATGGAATTGAAGTAGGGACAGGCAGAGAGAAAGAGTTTGACTGATTTATAATGGGCCCTGAAAATTATGCATAGACTACAACTCATTCTGATGCTAGCCATGTTTAAGGGTAGCTGTGCCATCTCTCATTCATCTTACTTCCCTTCGCTCTCATCCCTGTCCCATTTTATAAGGACATCTCTAAAACCGAAAGCAGTAAAAATGAATGAGCCCATGCTCACAAGGAATATTTCCTTTGGTTGCTGGGGTCAGCCTTTGGCCTATCTTCCTCCTTGCCTCTTTCTTCTTAATAGTTTCCACTATTTGCTACTCCTACTGATTGGCCTGGATGCCAAGGTCAAAATCTCCCTTCCCTCACTTCACCCTGCACACCCCCTTCCTCCATGCTAAGGCATTGGGAAGCAGGATACCACAGGGGCAGGCTTGGGGACTGGCCTTTAGGGCCCTCCCACCCCAGGTTTGCTTCATGGTCCCATTTTCTGTGCGAGGATAGCTCTTGAGGACTAGAATTCACTCTCTTTTTCCAAGGAGACAGTCCCTTACCCCTATTGGCTATACCCGGTAGAAGAGTTGGTACCTCACACGCCATAGGTGGGCCTCTCCTACTTCCTGTTAATAAGGGCTCCACTCTTCTCTTCCTCTGGCAGCTCTTTCTGAACATTTCTAGGTTTTTCCACCTGTAGGGCCAGCGTTACGGGCATGTGACCCGGGTAGTTACACAGGGCCCACTGCATAGAAGGGCCCTATGTTTGGTTTCACGTTCTGCTGTCATTATCTTGAAATTCTTAACAATTTTTGAACAAGGGGTCCCACGTTTTCATTTTTCCTGGGCCCTGCAAATTATGTAGCTGGTCCTTTGTGGCTGCCGTAGCCTGAGATCAGGAAGGAAATTACACACAGTGCACTTCCTCCCTGCCAAACCAGGCCCCATGTGGGGTGCCAGATCTGTTCTTCAGAACCTTGGTTGAACAGCTCCACCAGCCTTGCCCAACCGCTGGCTGACCAGCCATGGCCCCTTCTCCAGTGCCCGTTGTTCTCTCCTCACAGGCTTTGTGTCCTGGGGCTCTTTTAGTGTAGACCTTGACCTTATCTCTTAGCAGACTTCAGTGGATGCCTTAGGTCAAGGGTGACTTTTCCCTGCTGGATAGCGTGGATGTGCATTATCTCTAACCATGGGGTCCCTGGGCTCCACTGAAAGACTGTCCCTTTCAAGGGCCAGCAGGTATCAGGGAAGAAATACACACGTGATAATTTGTGATGAACAGGGGTGCTTGGCTTAGATTTCTTGAATTTTGTAGGGCCTGCTTTGCAGTGTGTGTTCCTGACCATGTCTTTGTGCAGCAAAGCAGGGATGACTTGAACTGACCCTTCCCTGGGATCCTCCTGGCACTCAGGGGAAGCCTGGTGAGTAGGACGTGGCCTAGCCCTAAAGTTCTTAGAAGAGACTAAGGTTAAGGTGACTGCAGCCCTCTGTGTCTGCTTGGGACAGGAGAGTGGAAGTCGTGGTGTGAGTCCAGTTCGTTCGTTCGTTCGTTCCTTCCTTCCTTCCTTCCTTCCTTCCTTCCTTCCTTCCCTCCCTCCCTCCCTTCTTTCCTTCCTTCCTTCCTTCCTTCCTTCCTTCC
>NW_012104876.1:323399-326254 GCF_000951045.1 Mandrillus leucophaeus | reverse complement strand
CCTTCCTCCCTCCCTTCCTCCTGCCCTTCCTCCTTTTGTCCTCCCTCCCTTCCTCCCTTAATTCCTCCCCTTCTTCCTCTCTCCCTTCTTGCCACTCTCCTTCCTTCTCTGCCTTCCTTCCCTTATTTTTATGTCTGTGAAGCTGTCTCGGCTCTTAGATCACCAGGTAGTAGCTCTCAGGATTGGGTACCCTGACACTTTGCCAGGGGACCAGTGGAACACCTCCAGGAAAGTGGCTCACTTTGTCTGGCAGTAGTGGCATGTGCAGTCTGCCTTAGCTCCTTTTGGCTATGGCCAGTGGTCTGGTCACATCATCCCAGAGCCAGACATCCTGAAGGTGAGTGGGACCTCTGCGCTTTAAAGGGGGCCTTCTCTGTATGGCTTCTTCCAGAAAGTTCTCCATTCCCAGTTTTGGTGCCAAAGAAGGGGTGGATAGTCTTGGTGGACTGACTTCTTGGGTGTGCTTGAGCTGCCCTGGGCTGTGGTGGTTGAGGGGCATCACAGGGGAAACAGTGGGACCAGGCAGGGCCGGAGACAAGCAGGAGCTGGTGATACTTGGAAGCATTGGATGTAAAGACCTCTGCTCTTCTTTACTTCAGACCTGGAGCAAAGGCCAGCCCAGCAGGCAGAGTGTGACCACAACAGGCAATTGGTGAGTGGGTGGTGGCATCAATATCTGTGCCAAAAGAAATGCCCTCTGATGGGGGATGAGGAGTAAGGGTGAAGGGAGAGTTGTGGAGGGTATTAGTGGGGCAATGAAGAATCTGGTGAGATACAAGAGAAATTCAGGCAGGCTGACAGAAAACTGTTAACAGGTATCAGGGACTAGTAAGAGGAGCCAGCAAGAGCAAGAATGATGTGGTATGATCATGACAGGATGACATGGAGGTCAGGCTGGTTGCAATTCACTTCTTGCTCTTGGCTTACTAGCTGGGTGTGTTAGGCTGTACTTGCATTGCTGTAAAGAAATACCTGAGACTGCATAATTTATAAAGAGAAGAGGCTTAATTGGCTCATGGTTCTGCAGGCTGTACAGGAAGCACGGTGCCAACATCTGCTTAGCTTCTGGGGAGGCCTCAGGAAGCTACAATCATGGTGAAAGGTGGAGGAGCAGAGACATCATATGGCAAAAGGAGGAGCAACAGAGAGAGTGGGCAGGGAGAGGAGGTGTCACGAACTTTTAAACGACCAGATCTAGTGTGAACTGGGAGAGCTCGCTTATCACCTAGGGGATGACCCAAGCCATTCATGAGGGATCCACTCCCATAATCCAAACACCTCCCCCCAGGCCCCACCTCCAACATTGGGGATTACATTTCAACATGAGATTTGGGCAGGGACAAATATCCAAACCATATCTCTGGGTAAGCACAAAGACCCCAAAGGTTTGGAACAGCTTTCTTGACTGCTAGCGAGCACTCACCCTTAGTTGCAGTGCACTCTGCTAATTGGTAGGGTCCTACCTAGTCTGCATTGCAGAAGGAGCCAGGCCACTCTGACCAGGTGAAGTAGCATTGTCCCACCTAAGCCTTGGCTCCCCGCCAATTGTTGCTGATGGGGCTCCCCTTGGCTATTGTGACTGTAGTATGCTGAGGTCCGTATCCACTTAAGTGGGGTAGCCACAGAAAACCCTGCAAAGCCCTAAAGGCTTTTGCTATTGTGGCTGCCTCTGCCTCTGTCACAAAGACCCAAATTTGCCCAGGTATAGAGACCCATCGTTGGTGCCCTGTGACAAAATCTTTGATGCAATCCAGCCCTGAATGCCTAAATCCTTCACTGCCAAAAAGGCCTCAGGTCACCACTGCATCCTATTTGCAATGCACAACAGGCTGCCAAGGAGCCTGGGTATTAGTGCTGTGCTCCAGCATTCCAGCATGCTAAGGTGCTGGCTCTATCTAACATGAAATCACACACCCTGGCTGCCATGGCAAAACTGAAAGCCGAGGAAGGCAGCACTGCTTCAGAGGATATAAACTGGGACTCCTCAGAGGAGGAAGCCCACCACCATGAACAACAAGAAGGAAAAGTTCCAGCAGCTTACCCCGTAATCAGTCACAAAATAGCGACTAGAGGGTAAGAAACAGGAATGCAAAATAAAACCTAACATCTGACCCTATTGGAAATTCAAAATCTCATTAAAGTTTGAAGAACGAAATGAAGAACGAAAAAGGGACTAATTGGGACTTTATACCTCTTCAACAATGGCTGTGAGCTAAACTTGTCCCCTTCCGAGATCCGCCAAGTGATAACTATCTCACGTGACCTGTTAGTTAGCAACATATTGCAGGCTCCTACTGAACTCTTAAACAGGGCCTGTCCAAAATACAATATTCCCTGAAAAGACACCCTCTCTCCTACTTTGGAGTTTTGTGGCCCAACTAAGAGCCCACCCCAGCACAGTAGTACTCAGTGTCAGGGCCCTTACTAACTAGACCTCACTAGGAGAAGGCAGACAACTGCTCAACAGAATTGGTATGGTCCAATAGGTCCACCATTTTGGTGAACGCCTAGAAGGCAGAAATGCCCTTACCAGCCCTATAAAGACCTCCCTAGATGCACATGCCTGACAGCTATTTATTAGGAGAAGGACTCCAAATTTCAGGGCATCCCCACTACCCCTAACTGGACAAGCAGACCCTGTAAAAGAGGCCCTGGAGGGATTACTGGCCAACCATCAGGTCAGTCTCAATACCACAGTCTACCAGACCCTAACACGAAATAAGCCCTTTAAACAAAAGAGTGCCGATAAGGGCCCTGGGGCCAAATTCAACCCCACCTCCCCAGACAAGACAACCCCACCTCCCCAGACTCAACAACCCCACCTCCCCAGACAAGACAACCCCACCTCCCCAGAC
>NW_012104876.1:297645-322887 GCF_000951045.1 Mandrillus leucophaeus | reverse complement strand
GACAAGACAACCCCACCTCCCCAGACTCAACAACCCCACCTCCCCAGACAAGACAACCCCACCTCCCCAGACTCAACAACCCCACCTCCCCAGACTCAACAACCCCACCTCCCCAGACTCATCACTGGTACCAGAAACTTCAAGATTTTAGGTATCCTCAACCACTGAATCTAAGGAAAAACTGTCTTGGAACTACAGGACACCTTAGAACTGGCCATACAAATAGCCCAGCACCACCAATTAAAATAGTTAACAATATAACTCAATTTTACACGAGAAAATTCCCTGAACTCTCAGGGACCTTTTCTCCTGGGTATCCCCTGCAGCCTTGGATGATTGGCTGTACACCTTGTTCCAGGGTCCCTCTTGCTGGCAGGTGGACTTTTCATACTGAGCTGGGTTTGGACAACCAGCACCACCTGTATGTAAGTATTTTTAAAAGAGTCCTGGCATAATTAACCAAATGTCAGGGGATGAATTGTGGAAAAATGAAGCCGAACTCTTAGCACCTCTTAGCAAAATGAGCCAAGTCACTCTTAGCAAAATGACATTTGACAAAACTATTTACATCTGCCAGGTCAAAAAAAAACCATCAGAAGCACCAGCTGTACTCACTACGCCCATTAAGTCCCTTATGAGGCAACCTGCCCTGCTTCTTTTGATCTCTAATTATTCACAGCACGATAATAGCCTGAAATTAGCCTCTGACATTATTTTAAAATCCTGCAGGCAGGCTCCTGTTCTTTACACATATCCCCAGGAACTGGTTCTCTCTGTCTTTCTCTTCCCACAACCCCCTCCCCACCCAGGAAGGTAGACAAAGCAAGGCAAAAGGAAAATCCCTGGGGGAAAGGGCCCACGGGCAAGACGGCTCTCTGATGTTTAGGCACAGGAAGAAAGAGAGAATGGGACTGCCTGGTGGCTCATTCCTGTAATTCCCAGCACTTTCGGAGGCTGAGTTGGGTGGATCACCTGAGGTCAGGAGTTTGAGACTAGCCTGACCAACATGGAGAAATCCCATCTCTACTAAAAATACAAAATTAGCCGGGCATGGTGGGGCATGCCTGTAATCCCAGCTACTCGGGAGGCTGAGGTAGGAGAATTGCTTGAACTTGGGAGGTGAAGGTTGTGAAAGAAAGAAAGAGAGAGAGAGAGAGACATAACAAAACACCATAGTTTGGGGGCTTAAACAACAGATATTTATTTTCTCACAGTTCTAGAGGCTGGAAGTCCCAGATCAAGGCCCAGCAGGGACAGTTCCTGGTGAGGACTCGCCTCCTGGCTTATGAGAGAGAGAGAGAGCGAGAGAGAGAGAGCGAGAGAGAGAGAGAGAGAGAGAATGAGCTTTCTGATGTCTATTCTTATAAGGACACTAATCCTATCAGATGAGTTGCCCACCCTTATGACTCATTAAACCTTTAACCTTAATTACTTCCGTATAGGTCCTGTCTCCAAATACAGTCACATTGGGGGTTACTGCGTCAACATATGAATTTTGGAGGGACACTATCCAGTCTGTTGCACTGGATTGTAAAGTTGGTGAATAGAAATGGCTCCAGCTCTACTACTAGCTACGTGGCCTTGGACAAATCACTTAACCATCCAGTGACTCAACTGTTTCTCACCTGTAAAATGTGGATGGTAATGCCTATCTCACAGAACTGTTTTAAGGCAGTGGCAGCTCTTGAATTTCCATATAGGAGTGAGTGAGTTAGAGGGGACAGCCAATGGGAGCTTATCTTGAATATCCTAGCAAGTATAATGTTGTTTTTTTTCTTTCATTACTCACCTCCCAGTACATATATATGAGTTGTTTTAAGCCATCTGATGGAGATAGGGGTGGGCAGCTGAAGTCCCCATCTCTCAAGTCGCCCCTTGACTTAACACTTTGTGAGAATAAAACAAAACAATGTGTGTAAAGTACAGTGCCTGGCACATAGTAGGAAAAACCTTGACGAAATCTGGTTATACAATGCAGTTCACAAGACTGGGTTTATGCAACCATGATCAGTAGGTTGGGCTAGATTTACAGTGGTTGTTAGTCCTCCTTTTAAGAGACACCTATGCCTAGGCCTAGCCCCAGAGGCTGTGAATCAATTAGTCTGGTGTGCGTTTCTAGCATCCACGTTTTAAAAAATCTCTCAAGGTGATTTCTAATGTGCAGCAAGAGTTTAGAACCAATAATAGGGCCTATAAATGTATCTAAGTCTGTCTTGGGCATCAAATTAACATTGCCTGTTAAGAAGGGAGGCCTATACACTCTAGGAATGAGTCAGGGCTTTCAAAGTAGGGTTGAGAGGACAATAAATGACCATATTGATCTAACCACTGGGAGGGTAGCTATTCCCTTTCCCCTTTTCTCTTTTCTTGTGAAGATACAGCACTATGTCAGTAGAACTGTAATCAGTGTTCTTTTTCATGCTTTTCCCAGTGGATATGCCACATCATAAGACACTTTGGAAACTCACTGGCTAATAGAATGAATAATTCAATCTTCAGGAAATTAGAAGCAGCACAAACATCCTTTATTTAATTTCTACTTTGAGCTCAAGATGTTGCTTGGCAAATACATCTGACAATATGTCTATCTTGTTTATTTCTGGGCCCACAGTGTCTATTCCAGTGGCTCATATAGAGTAGGTTCTCAGTAATTACTTGTTGAATGAATGAATAAATGAAATGAATATAGCTCTCCACACAGATCAATGGAACCAAGCTTAGTTGCCAGGACATATTCTAGTTTAGGGACCTGTGCATGTAAGGCTGGTCTCTTGTCTTTATATCAGTGGGTTAATGTTAATTTTTAAATAACTTACTGTAACTAAGAATTCTCATGTGTGTGCCACCTCAGAAGACTAAAATAAGTGAAGACAAGGTAGAATTATGACTCTGAGTTCCTCCATCAATTGTTCTAATACTTCCTCCTGGAATATGTGCTGCTAAACCTGTACAAGCTTGCATTTTGATTATTAAAAAGATATTTGGGTCACAGTGTTTAGTATCACCAGACTGTGATCAGACATTCACCCTATGACCTGAGAGGGAGATTGGGTTGTTGTTAGAATAGCCATTTGCTTAGCCTTTTTGCTTGAGTTTACCTCTTTCTTACTTTTGTGTTCACTTTTATTACCATAGTTATAATTTGAAAAGAGCTTTGAAAGCATTAGTGAAAATGTTCCCTTAATGGAATCTTTGAGGCAGGCCCATAAGCTAGAATCAGTCCACAATCCCTTATCCAAAACCCTTGGGGGCCAGCTGCATTTCAGAATTCAGAAATTTTTAGCTTTTAGAAAGATAATATGGTATATATGCTCTATATTTGTTAACATCACTAATACGGTCTGAGGTAATATCCCATTAGAAAACACATTAATATTTCTGCAGTGAAATGTGTATATCTTCACATTAAATAGAATAAATAAAGACCATAAATAGCCTAATGTCATTTCAGGACAGGTTTTGCCATCAAATCTATTTTTAAAACTTACAGTTTTCAGCGCTTTTTGGATTTTGGAACTGTAGATATAAGCTTATGGAACTATGATGGGCATTTCTTAATGGAAAGTGCTTGAAACGGTGCTTGGCACTTAGTAAGAATTCAGTAACTGTTAGTTTTGTTATTGTCATTATTACCCACACCAGTGTATCCACACTGACATACTTAAAAGAAGGACAACAGAGCTAGGGACAAAGACATTATTTTCTCCACCCACTTACAGAATACACTTTCAAATATAGGAGTATAGAAAAATAATCTTTAAAAATCTGATTTATTTTTTTAAGAGTGGGGAGTGATGAGGGGAGCTCAAACTCTTTTTTTCTTTTGTGGAGAGGCGAGGGTCTCACTGTGTCACCCAGGCTGGTTTCAAACTCCTGGGCTCAATTGATCCACCTGCCTCAGCCTCTCAAAGTGCTAGGATTACAGGCATGAGCTGACTTCTGATTGAAAATGGAGTAACCCATTCCTCCCAAGTCCTCCCTTTCACAATTAAAAATTACTGAACAGCCTGTAATCCCAACACTTTGGGATGCAGAGGCAGGAGGATCACTTCAGGCCAAGAGTTCAAGACCAGCCCTGGCAACACAGCGATACCCCATCTCTACAAAAAATATTTAAAATTAGTTGGGCATAGTGGCATGTGCCTGTCATCTCGGCTACTCAGAAGGCCATAATCATGCCACTGCACTCCAATCTGGGTGACAGAGAGAGACTCTGTCTCTTAAAAACACACACACACAAACTGAAATTAACACAACAAACAAGCGTAGGAAGATTCTGAAAGTTGGAAAGAAGGTAGACTATCTTAGGACCTCGGGACTTGAGGCTTTCATGGTGGTGAGTCCCCTGGATTTCCTCATTGCCTCCCATGTATCCTGGACAGGGTGCCGGAGAAAGGTGCTGTAACCCAGCACTGCCAACAGAAAGAGACAAAAAGGGCTCCAAGAGAAGCCTGCCACCCCTAGTCAAAAGACTGGGAAAAGGGTGACCTGACAGAATAGAAAAGAAGCTGAAAATACTTGCCTTAGTGCAGCCAAACACCAGTTGAAAAATTGCACCAACCCCTGTGGTTTTAGCAAGGCTGAGTAATGAATTCATCTTCCACCCCAGACCCAGAGGAAGTAGGCAGTGTTCTGATCTCTCTGCCAGAGTCAGGTCAGCACAGCCCAGCAGACAGGTGAGCCTCCACCTGCAACTAGGCATCAATGAGACAAAACAAGATAGGGCTGTAGTGGGTCTGGTCTGCATTCTGATTTGCTGCCCAACCTTGGGTCAGTGGGACCCCAATGAGGAAATGAGCCTCCACCTGCATCTAGGCATCAATGAGACAAAACAAGATAGGGCTGTAGTGGGTCTGGTCTGCATTCTGATTTGCTGCCCAACCTTGGGTCAGTGGGACCCCAATGAGGAAATTAGTCTCCACCTTCACCCAGTGTCAACAAGGTAGAATAAGGCAGTGAGAGACAGTGATCTGCTTTTGCCGCAGAATCAAGGTTGGGAAGGAGCTGGACTTCTACCCCTCCCATCTGCAATGAGGAAGTGTGAGTTATCAATCACTTTCGCTGGGGTGGTGTCAGCAGGGCCCACCTTCCCAGGGGCGCATGCACTAGCACTACACCTAAACAGGATGGCTACCTGCTAATAAGGAGGATTAAATAGGAACCAGATCTTTTGCCACAATACCCCAAATGTCCAGGATACAATAGAAAGTCACTCATTACACCAAGAGTCAAGACAATCACATTTGAATGAGAACAATCAACAAATACCAACACTGAGATGACCCAGATGTTGGAATTATCTGACAATTGTTTTAAAACATAAATCATAAAAATGCTTGAACAAGCAATTATGAATTCTCTTGAAACAAATAAAAAAGAGGAAAAAATTCAATAAGGAAATAGAAGCCATTCTGAGAGCCAAATGGAAATTATAGAACTGAAAAAAATGAATGAAAAAATAAATAACTCACTGGACAAACTCGACAATAGATTGAAGATAATAGAGGAAAGATTCAGTGAAATCAAAGATAAATCAATAGCAATTACCCAATCCAAACAACAGAGAGAAAATTGCAGGAAAAGTGAATCGGGGACCTGTGGGATAACAAAAAGGATCTAACACTTGTATCATTGGAATTCCAGGAGATGGGAAGAAACAGTATGGGACTTAAAAAATATTTGAAGAAATGATGTCTGAAAAATCCCCAAATTTATAGAAAGACATAGTCTTACAGATTCAAGGAGCTAAGCAAATCCGAATAGACCTACAGAAATACATGAAAAAACACATCATAATGAAACCCCTGAAGACTAAAGGCAAGGAACAAAATCTTGAAAGCAGACAGAGAGAAATGAGACATTACTCACAGAGGAACAACAATTCAAATGACAGTGTATTTGTCACCTGGAAGCATGAAAGTCAGAAGGAAGTAGCTCTGGGGAAGCTGGTTCTTCAAGACTGGTAAACCTCTAGAAAGACTGACAAAGAGAAAGAGATGACAAAACACCAATATTAGGAATGGAACAAGATATTACTACAGATCCTGCAGCCATAAGGAAAATAATAAGGGGCTACTGCAGACAATATACACATATAAATCTGAGAATTTAGAAGAAATAGTTCAATTCCTGAAAAAGCACAAAATACTAAAACTTACCCAATAATAACAAGATAATCTGAATCTTTCAATAACTATTAACAAAATCAAATCCATAATTTAAAACCTTCTGGAAAAGAAATCTCCATGCCTAGATAATTTTACTGGTAAATGCTATTAAATATCTAAAGAAGAATTAACACCAGTTCTGTCTACCCAATCTCTCTCTCTCTCTTTTTTTTTTTTTTGAGACAGAGTCTCTGTCGCCCAGGCTAGAGTGCCGTAGTGTGATTTTGGCTCACTGCAACATCCACCTCTTGGGTTCAAGCGATTTTCATGCCCCAGCCTACCGCGTAGCTGGGACTACAGGCATGTGCCACCACACCTGGCTATTTTTGTATTTTTAGTAGAGACGGGGTTTCATCATGTTGACCAGGCTGGTCTCGATCTCCTGACCTCAAGTGATCCACCCACCTCGGCCTCCCAAAGTGCTAGAATTACAGGCATGAGCCACTGCACCCTGCCACTACTCAATCTCTTACAGAAAATAAAAGAAGAGGGAACACTTCCCAACTCATTTTATGATCCTTAATGTGAAAAACAGAGACAGTACCAAGAAAAGAAAAAAAAAGAAGAAAAAGAGAGAGAGAAAACTTGAGACCAATCTCTCTTATGAACCTTGATGCAAAAATCTTCAACAAAATATTAACAAATAGAACCGAGCAACATATAAAACAAATCATACACATCATGATCAAGCATGTATTATTCCAGAGATCCAAGATAAATTTGATATTTGAAAATCACTCAGTGTAATCCACCATATTAACATGCTAGAAAAGAAAAATCACATGATCAAACCAATCGATGCACAAAATTATTTGATACAGTACAACATGCATTCATGGTTAAAAAAAAAAGAAAATTGAAAATAGAGGGGGAAGTTCTTCAACTTAGTAAAGAACATTTACAAAAACCTCACAGCTAACATCATATATAATGGTGACAGACTGAATGCTTTACCTCAAGGATCAGCAACAAGGCAAGAAAGTTCACTATTCACGATAGCAAAGACATGGAATCAACCTAAATGCTCATCAATTGTAGACAAAATAAAGAAAATGTGGTATATATACACTATGAAATACTATGCAACCATAAAAAAGAATGAGATCATGTCCTTTGCAGGAACATGAATGTAGCTGGAGGCCATTATCCTAAGCAAACTAATGCTGGAACAGAAAACCAAATACTGCATGTTCTTACTTATAAGTGGGAGCTAAATGATGAGAACACATGGATTAATAGAAAGGAACAATGCACACTGGGACCTATTGAAGGGTAGAGGGTGGGAGGAGGAAGAGTATCAGGAAAAACAACTAATGCGTACTAGGCTTAATACATGGTGACTAGATAATTTGTACAACAAACCCCCATGACACAGGTTTACCTATATAACAAACCTGCACATGTACTCCTGAACTTAAAATAAAAGTTAAGGCTGAGAGTGGTGGCTCACACCTGTAATCCCAGCACTTTGGGAGGCTGAGACAAGGGGAGTTCAAGACCAGTTGACCAACATGGTGAAACCCTATCTCTACTAAAGACACAAAAAATTAGCTGGGCGTGGTGGTGGGCGCCTGTAATCCCAGCTACTCAGGAGGCTAAAGCAGGAGAATTGTTTGAACCCAGGAGGTGGAGGTTGCAGTGAGCCGAGATCACGCTATTGCATTCCAGCCTGGGCAATAAGAGTGAAACTCTGTCCCCCCTCAAAAACAAAAACAAAAAGAAAACCAAAATACAAGTTAAAAAAAAGTTTAATCTTATCATTCTTATTCAGCATAGTCCTAGAAGTTCTAGCCCCTGCAATAAAGCAAGAATAGAAATAAAGGCATTGAGATTGGAAAGAAAGAAATAATGAAAAATGTCTCTGTTGGAGATGACGTGAATGTCTATGTAGAAAATATCAAGAAATCTTTAAAAAGCTTATAAAATTGGTGAGTTAGCAAGGTGTTGGGATACAAGATCAACACGCAAAATTACCTCACACTCTTATATATAGTAGTACCTCCTTATCCATAGGAAATACATTCCAACATCCCCCAGTGGACACCTAAAACCTCAGCACTGACCTCTATATATACTATGTTTTTTCCTATACATACATACATACATATGATAAAATTCAATTTATAAATTAGGCACAGTAAGAGATTGTTTCTCAAAGTACTGTTCAGACTGTGGTTGATAGATTGGGGGACTACTGTACTAGAAACAAACAAACAGAAATGAAAATTTAAAACAATACTATTTTCAATCACACTAAAGAAAATATATTACTTAGATACAAATAAAACAAAATGTAATAGGATCTCTATGCTGGAAATTATAAAATGCTGGTGTAAAAAATCAAAGTTGTAAATAAATAGGGAGATATGCCTTGTTCATGGATTGGGAGACTCAATATAGTAAAGATGTCAATTCTCCCCAAGTTGATCTATACGTTTAATGCATTCTCTATCAAAATCTTAAAAAGATGTTTTGTGGATATAGACAGGATTATTTCAAAATATACATGAAAAGGGAAAAGAACTAGAATAGTTAAATCAGTTGCTAAAAAGAATAAATTACAAGGAATCACTCTACCTAATGTTAAGACTTACTATATAGCTATAGGAACCAAGACAAGGTGGTATTGGCAAATAAATAGATATGTAAATCAAGATAACAGAATGAGAATCCTAGTATAGATGAACAGAAATGTGTTCAATTATTATTGTTATTATTATTATTATTACTATTATTATTATTGCTTTTTGAGACGGAGTCTCTCTCTTGTTGCTCAGGCTGGGGTGCAATGATGTGATTTTGGCTCACTGCAACCTCCACCTCCCAGGTTCAAGCAATTCTCCTGCCTCAGCCTCCCAAGTAGCTGGGATTACAGGTGCACAATACCATGCTCAGCAAGTTATTTGTATTTTTAGTAGGGACAGGGTTTTACCATGTTGGCCAGGCTGGTCTGAAATTCCTGACCTCAGGTGATCCAAGCACCTTGGCCTCCCATAGTGCTGGGCTTTTTTTTTTTTTTTTTTCTGAGACGGAATCGTGATCTGTCGCCCAAGATGGAGTGCAGTGGCATGATCTCAGTGCAACCTCTGCCTCCTGGGTTTGAGCGATTCTCTTGCCTCAGCCTCCTGAGTAGCTGGGATTGCAGGTGACTGCCACCACGCCGAGCTAATTTTTTTATTTGTAGTAGAGACAGGGCTTCACCATGTTGGTCAGGCTGGTTTCAAACTCCTGACCTCAAGTGATCCACCTGCCTTGGCCTCCCAAAATGCTGGGATTACAGGCATAAGCCACTGTGCCCAGCCTCACTTCATTTTTGACAAAGGTACAAAAGCAATTCAATGGAGGAAGCATAATGCTTTCAACAAATGGTGTTAGAACAATTGGACATCCATACATAAAAAGAAAATAAACTGTAACCAAAACCTCACACCATATTTAAAACTTAATTCAAAATGGATAATAGGTTTAAATAAAATCATAAAATTATTTTTTAAATTTAGAAGAAAACATAGAAGAAAATTTTTGTGATCCAGAGCTAAGAAAAGAGTTCTTAGACATGACCCTAGAAGCGTAATGCATGTAAGAAATAACTGAATAAATTGGACTTCATTAAAATTAAAATGTTTCTCTGGAAATATCCTGTTAAGAAATTGAAAAGACCCACTAGAGACTGGGAGAAAATACTTACAAACGAGAAGGCTGCCATAACAAATTACCACAAACTTGGTGGCTCAAAAGAACAGAAATGTATTCTCTCACAGTACTGGGAACTGTAAGTGCAATATGAAGGTGTCAGCAGGGCTGTGCTCTATCTGATGGCTGGAGAAGGATTCTTCCTTGCCTCTTTCTAACCTTTGATTGCTGGTGGCAATATTTGGCATTCCTTGGCTGTAGATGCATCACTCTGCCTCTTTTGTCACATGGTCTTCTCCCTCTGTGCCTATGCCTAAATTTCTTTCTTCTTATAAGGGCACCAATCATTGGATTAGGGCTCACCCTGATCCAGTAGGACCTCATTTTAACTTGATTATATCTGCAAAGACCTTATTTCCAAATAAGGTCACATTCACAAATACTGAGGGTTTTGACCTGAGCATATCTTCTTGGGGTACACAAGCCCACAACGTAAACCATATATTCAACAAAGGCCTTATATCTATAATATAAAAAACTCTCAAAACTCAACAGTAAAAAGAACAATTAATCCAGTTGTAAAATGGGCAAAACACATCACAATATATTTTACCAGAGAGGAGACATAGGTATCACGTAAGCACAAGAATAAATATTCAACATCGCTAGCCTTTAGGAAAATGCAAACTAAAACTACAAAGGGATATCACAACATAACTATTAGAACAGCTAAAATAGAACATATGATAATGCTAAATGTTTGTACAGATGTGGAGAAACTGGATCACTCAAACATTGCTGTTGGGAATATAAAATGGTTGCAAATTCTCTGGAAAACAGTTTCACAGTTTCTCATAAATTTAAACATACACTTACCATATGACTCTGCAATCACTTTCCAGAGCATAAAGAAATGGAAACGTATGTCCACACAAAAAATTGAACACTATTATTCATAGCGTCTTTATTTGTAATAGCAAATTACTGGACACAGACCAAATTTCATTCAATGGGTGACAGTTGTAGAAACTCTAGTTACTCAGCAATAAAAAAGAATGAACAATTGATAACATGCAATGACTTGGATAGACCTCAATGGCATTATGCTTAGTGCAAAAAATCAATATCAAAAGTTGATACATTGTATGATTCCATTTATTTTATATTCTTGAAATGACAAAAACAACAGATTAGTGGTTTCCATGGAAAAAGGATTGTGGGGGGTTACATGCAAATTCAAAGAGTTAGCAAAGGGGAGTTATTTTGTGGTAATGGAAACAGTTATGTATCTTGATTGTGGTGGTAGTTGCATGAATCTATACTTGAGGTAAAATTGTATAGAACTACACACACACACATGGGCATGCAGGTTAAAAAGTGGACAACTGAATAAGATCTTTAGTTTACCTAACAGTATTATACCAATGTCTAATTTCTGGTTTTGATATTGTGCTACAACTATATAAGATGTCACCACTGGGGAAAGCTGGGGCATAGGACTCTTTCTACTATTTTGCAACTTCCAGAAAGTTGCAAACTTAGTCGATACACTTGACTACATTAAAAAGGTCTGAATGCCAAGTGTCTGGATTCTATTAAATTATTTTAATCACTCACTTATTTTAAGCTCTGTGTAGTAGTAATGAAGATTTACTGAGCACTAAGAAGGCGTGAGACACCATGCTAAGCATTTTACATTCATTATCTCCCACTATAGTTAGAAGTAGGTAATATTATGTCACCCATCTTTTACAGATCCTAAAACTGAAATTCCAAGACGTTCACTAAATTTTCCCAGGTCACAAAGCTGTAAGTGGCAGAACTAAGGCTTGAACCTAGGTCTTTCTGACTCCAAAGCTTGTGATCCTAAGCACAATGGCGTAATGATCCCATAATTAAGCAGCTGTGAGGCCAAAGTGAGGCATCACATGTCAATTGCCTAGCTCAGTGTTTGAAATACAGCCAACATCCAATGAATAGCACGCTTTTATTATCATCATGTTTCTCACTATCATTTATTAATTGTGGTCTTAGCCTTAGCATTGAAGGGTATCTGGTCCTTATACTTAAGGCAGTGTGAATAGTACCATAAGAAAAAGCTCAGATCCTTATCTATAAAATCATAAAAATATCTACCCCACAGAGTTATCGTGAGTTTTGAGTAAAATTAAAGTTGATAATATATGTAAAAGTGCTCTGTAAACAGAAAAGCTCCCTGCATGCTAGCTGCATTGCATTTTGTTCGATTATTTTACCTCAAGATTGGCAGCTAAAAAGCTTTCTGCCTCTCAGCCATGCCACAATCCACAAACTCATCACCTTGCTCTCTTGCTGTGTGTTTCTATGGCATCAATCACCATAGTTTCTAGATCCTCTGACAGAAATATTAGGTGAAAGGCAGTTTAACAGAAGGAATCGGTGAATTTGACTCAAAGAACTCCATCCTCTCCACCTCGAAGCAGTGTTGAGCTGAGCAGCAGTAGGTCACATACTCATGGCTTCCCCATTCATTGCTTCCAGATTCTTGTTGCACAAGTTAAATAAAGGGATGAATTTCAAGTCAGTTTTGAGGCTTTCAGTAATTGATAGGTCTCTCTGAAATCATTTCTCCCTGGGATAAGATTTCACAATTATTCCTCTACATCAGAGGTTGGCAAACGATGACCTGTGGACCAAATCTGGCCTGCTGTCTGTTTTTGTATGGCCAATGAACTAAGAGTGTTTTTCACATTTTTTTAATGCTTGAAAACATGTAAAAAATAATATTTTACGACACATGAAAATTACATGAAATTCACATTTCAGTTCATAAACCAAGTTTCATGGGGATACAGCCACTTTCATTGTTCATGCAGATTAAGCAGTTGTAAAGATATTTATCTGGCTCTGTACAGATAAAGCTTGTTAACCCCTTCTCGACGTAAGAACATCACTCATCAGTAATAACTAGGTCTATACTCAACCTACATTGAGCCCAACCACTCACCCCTATATACCACTCACAACACTACCCTCTTCACTCCCTCCTTGTTTTATAAATATACCTATCTCCCACACTACAGTACAAGTTCTTTGGAGGACAAGGTCTATTTTTTTCTGTTTCATATTGGTAACTCACAAGGTTCCTATCACAGTATTTTACTCATAATAGACAAATAATAAGTGTTTTTTAAGCAACAGAGCTGGATCAAATTTCCATAGCAACTGGGTTTCATGAGTAGAGGTTCACTGTGCAAAATCCTTTCTACCCAGTTCATTCCATTCAGTGCTGGAGGTCACATATAAAGATACTACTTGCAAAATAGTATTTTAGCTCTGAAGCGGGAAAACTCATGAATCACGATTCTGTTTAAATGTCTGTTGTTTTTACCCTCAGAGTAAAAAAGACCTTTCTAGATACATCACTAAACCCAGAAAACATTTTTTTTTAAAAAGATTGATACACTTGATTACATAATAATAAAGAATTTCTGGCCAGGTGTGGTGGCTCACACCTGCAATCCCAGCACTTCAGGAGGCCAATGCAGGAGGATCACTTGAGGCCAGAGTTTGAGACCAGTCTGAGCAATATAGTAAGACCTCATCATAACAACAAAAATTAGCCGGGCATGGTGGCATGCACCTGTAGTCACAGCTACTCTAGAGGCTGAGGTGGGAGGATTGCTTGAGCCCTGGACTTTGAGACTGCAGTGAAACATGACACCACTGCACTCCAGCCTGGGTGACAGAGCAGCACGTTATCTCAAAAAAAAAAAAAAAAAAAAAAAAAAGATTTCTGCATGACAAAAACACCTAAACAAAATGAAAATACAAGTAAACTGAGAGTAAAGAGTATTATTATCAAGGAGCAAATTTCCCTAAATAAATTGTATTTACAAATCAGTAAAAGACCAATAAGCCTTATAGAAAAATAAGTGAAGATGAACAAACAGCTCGTGGAAGAGCAAATACAAATGGCTGTTGACATATAAAAAGAGTCTCAGCTTCAGTAATAATAAGAAATGCAAATTTAAACTCCGCCACGATACCATTTTTATGTACAACAGTGACAAAGTTTAATGACACATTTTGAGGACAGAAGTATGGGAAAACAAGCACACCTCGTACATTGGTAGTAGAAGTATAAATTGTCTTTCTATGAAAATTCACATGCCTTTTGTCTTAACAGATCAACTTCTAGAAATTTGTTCTACAGATGTACTCATATATGTGTGATTTACATACAAAGTTAGTCATTGCAGAATTTTTTGGTAACAGCAAAATATCAGAAAAAGCCTAAATATAAACCAGTAGGTGACTGGTTAAATAAGTGATGCTGAATATACAACACTATGCAGCTGTTAACAAAAAGAATGAGGAAATGCTTTACATACTGGAGACAGGAAAAATGGCAGTTTTTTTGTACATTTTGTACATTTTGAATTTGTACCATGTGATGCATTAGCCTTACAAAAACCATTTTAATTTTTAAAATATGAGCTTACTTCTTGTTCCTTAATGGTGGCTACTTCAGAGTTTGTGCTATTGTCATTCTCTATACCTATGGTACACATTTCTTTTGTGTCTATTCAGTAGTTAATAAAACCTATTAAAAATAAATGTCTCTTTTGAAGGGTAAGGATTTCTTAATTTAAGGAAGACTGTAGGCTACTGGGCAGAAATCTTAGCACATAAAAATTGACTGAGTCTGGAGCTTTGCCATGAAAATCAAGATTTGTGGAAATACAAACACATTTTAATTTAGTCACAGGCACTGTTGGTAATGAATATAGGCAAAAATTCTCACTCATAGTGAATCATTAATTTTGACAATAGAAGTGTAAATAGGACCATAAATAGAATTTCCAATTATTCTTCTACACCAAATACATCAGTTAGTCATGGCACATATTTATAACAAGTGATATTTTCCCCTGATTTTCTGCACTCTGTTCTGTGCAGTCTGGTATTGATCATGAGAGAATGAAGGCCACTGACTCCAAGTCCCTTTGGGTTTGTCATCTTCTTCAGACAACCTTTCCCCACAAATGTCAAACAAATTCGGATCATTAATGGCTGCTTCATAAGCTAATCAAATTAGAAAAATTCTTTATTCTCTGAGTGGATTCTTTCTAGGGATAAGATTTAGTTTAAAGCACATCCATATGCATATAAAATTAACTGCTATAACAGTGATTAATTTTACTTACACCAGCTACCAGCTCTAAACTTCCTGGAGTTCCAACGTAAGTCTCTAGCATCCTAATAATATACGGTATGATTTTAAAATTCTGGGACTAGCCAGTGCTTTCCAATGACATTAACAATACCACCCTGAATTGTAAGTGTTACTGCCTCTTTTCCAGTCTGTCTTCCCTACTAGCTTGTGAGCTATGAGAGCAGGAATAGGTGGTGCATTTTTTCCATCCTTTTATCTTCCTCCTCTAGTTTCTATAAACATTGACATAGACTAGGTGCTTAGTCGGTTATTGAATGAATGAATAAATAAGTATTTTTTCCTGTTATTTTCTGCCACATTTGAAAAAGGAAGAGTATGTAGAGACTTTATAGTGTAGGTTTGAGGGTAGAAGAAATAGGTTAACGAAAAAAAACGTAAGATTCCCCAGGAGTCCTTTACCGTACCTGTGAACTACTAACCAACCGCACCCTAAGTCATATGATGCACAATTATTGGTACACAAAAAGAATCAAGTATGTATAACAACCCAAGAGAATAAATAGGCACTAAGTCTGAACTACTGTGCTCTTGGCCTTCAAACTCATTTATGGATAGTTGATTTTATTTTGGTCTTTGCTGTTTGATTCATTTACCCATATAGGTAAAACAGATCCAAACAACATCCAATAGAAAAACTTAGAATTCAGGTGAAATTGTCTATGACTTAAACCCCCACTGAACAGTTTAAGTGGAAATTTAATGCTTACAACCCATTTGAGTACATGTTTTTAACTAGAATTACCACTCTTATTTATTTTTGCCTCTCAGCTTCTTGCCACCCTATAAACCAGGAGTTGGCAAACGATGGCCCACGAGCTGGCCACCTGTTTTTGTAAATAAAGTTTTAATGGGAACACAGCCACAGCCATTTGTTTATACATTGTCTGTGGCTGCTTTCACAGCACAGGTTGAATAGCTGTGGCAGAGACTGTCTGGCCCCCAGGCCTAAAATGTTTACTTTCTGACCCTTTAAAGGAAATGTTTGTTGACTCTTGCTATCTCTGTAAAATCATATGGCAAAGATAAAAAGAAAGAAACATTCCCTCAACAAATAACTAGTATTTAACTGAACTTTAATATATGCCAAGCACTGGAAATTAAAAGATAATGAAGACTCTGAATAATGTTGGTACAGAACATACTTCCAGCGCCAAGTAAAGTACATATTCTCATTTTGATGACAAAGTAAACAATGCTGAATTTGAAATCTAAATGTTACAGCGAAAAGCTACTGGATATAGCACAGAGATTTGAGGCACACAAATCCGCTGTCTTTCACAGAAGCAATTACATAGTTCCAGAAACCTGAAAAAGTGTCATTCATTCCAGCTGAGAAGTACCTAACTCAATCAATTGATATATGTTGGGCTGAAGGTAAGAAGATCCCTAACTCGGTAACTACTACTATTACTAGTAGCTAATACATACAGTATTGATTATATGCCAGGCACATATATTAACTTGTGAAATGCTCATAAAAACCCAATGAGTTAGAGGCTGTTATCATCATTTCCATTGTACACATGAGGAAACTGAGATACAGAGTGGTCAAGTAACTTTGCCCATGTCACACAGCTAGTAAGTGGGAGATTCGAAATTTGAATCTATGTAGTTTGGCTTTGGAGTCTGGGTTCTTAACTACCCGTATTGCCTTTAACTATTCTCTGATTTGGAACATAAAATGAAAATGTTGGCCATGATTTCTCGGGTTTTTCCAACCATAATATTTTAGGATTCAGGGTTTTTAATAATTATTTAGATATACCAAACTGTGGGAATTACAAGAAACAAGACACTTATTATTAATTTATTCAACAAGTAATCACTTAGTGCCTGTAGTGTGCCAAGCTGTATTCCAGGCACTGAGGATACAGCAAAGGGCAAAACAGACAAAAATTCTTGCTCTTGTAGTGCTTGCATTCTAGTGTAATGCAATAATAATAATGACAAACGTTTCTAGAGCACTTACAATAAGCCATAGGTTGCACTATGTAATTTACAGGATTTATCTCTTTTAATCTTCCCAGCTATTATTAACCGTGTTGTACAGATAAGAAAACTGAGACTTACCAGTTAGGTACAAAGGTCACAATTAGTAAGTGGTGGGGACTCAATCAGTTTACTTGTAGAGTTCCCGTGCTAACTCATGTTACACTACTTCCCTTATAAGGACTTTCTAACTAATTGACTGGCTAGCATACAGTTAGAGTGAAATGACTTAAAAAAAAAAAAACTCACAGTATTTTGATAGTTTCTTTTTAAGAGAAGCAAAGGTATGGTAGGAACCTGATCTGCAAAGTGACACCAGAAACTGAGCTAACAGGCCAGAAACAAGAAGTCCAGAAGCTTCCAGAACATCAGAAACTCTGAGCTGACAGGCCAGAACATAAGAAGTCCAGAAACTTCCAGAACATCAGAAACTCTGAACTGACAGAACACAAGATCATCTATACGATGAGCCCTGGGCCCCTTTTGAGAGGAATCACAAAAGGGATTTAGAGACGGATAGTCTTCCGGGATAGTAGGGTTACAATTTTGGGATTAAAAAAAATATATCCCAAAGACTGGCCTAACCTCTCTCTGGGGAAGTGGGGTCATCCCCTAGGATGACAGAGGGCTCACCCTAAAAAAGAAAAGAGCAAAAACAAACAACAGCAACAACAAAACCTTGTGTCTTGGGTCTTGTCTTCGAAGTCATCAATGAATGCATTTGTTACTCAAGTGATCTCAACCAAATGCTCTCTAACCCAGATCCTGGAAGAACATGTTCTTCCACAGAGTGTACTGTAAAGCAGGAAATTAAGATTTTGCAGTTTCAGTAGCAAAATTATGCAAGGATTCAGAGTCAAATTTCTTTGTGATTATCACCAAAATTTGTGAATTTCCTAAAGTTTGATGGACCTCAGAAAAGGGTGTTTACAAAACCTGAATGGGCTTGACCATCCCAAAGGGCACTCTTGATAGACTTTAGGAGCTCATTAGGACTTGTGTTTATATAGCTAAAGTAAAGCCAAAGGCTATATATAACTATCCAGTAATTTAAGATATTTCATTGGGCCGGGCGCGGTGGCTCACACCTGTAATCCCAGCACTTTGGGGGGCTGAGGCGGGTGGATCATCTGAGGTCAGGAGTTCAAGACCAGCCTGACCAGCATGGTGAAACCCTGTCTTGACAAAAATACAAAAATTATCTGGACGTAGTGGTACATGTCTGTAGTCCCAGCTACTAGGGAGGCTGAGGCAGGAGAATCACTTGAACCCAGAAGGCGGAAGTTGCAATGAGGCAAGATCGCACCACTGCACTCCAGCCTGGGTGACAGAGAGAGACTCTGTCCCCCCTCCAAAATATGTATATATATACACACACACACACACACACACATATGTGTGTGTGTGTGTATATATATGTGTATATATATATATTCCGTTGTGTCAACCATTGTACAAATGTTTTTCTTTTTCTTTTTCTTTTTTTTGAGACAGAGTTTCACTCTTGTTGCCAGGCTGGAGTGCCATGGCGCCATCTTGGCTCACCACAACCTCTGCCTCCTGGGCTCAAGCGATTCTCCTACCTCAGCCTCCCGAGTAGCTGGGATTACAGGCATGCACCACCATGCCATGCTAATTTTGTATTTTTAGTAGAGACGGGGTTTCTCTATGTTGGTCAGGCTGGTCTCAAACTCCCAACCTCAGGTGATCCGCCCGCCTTGGCCTCCCAAAGTGCTGGGATTACAGGTGTGAGCCACCGGGCCCAGCCTATACAAATATTTTAACAACCAACTGCTGCACAATGGATCCAGTTAGCTGGGTAGATGCTAGGATTTCCCTCTGTCAATGGGGTATGCGGAGGGAGAGTCATTCAGGTTTTAATCTAAGCTAGGATTCAGAAACATGTAAATATTTTGACTGCATCATGACCTCCAATCCAGTGATTCATCACTTTTTCTCAAATTTCAGCTTCCTCCTGTCCTCTCTTCCTTGTCCAGCTTAGGTTCCATGAGCCATTATTATAATCACTTCATTGCAACTCCCTGATCTGTGCTCTTCTCCCCCGACCCTGGTCTGTGGTTCTGTCTCTCTCCTCTCCCCTACAGTATTCACCTGGCAAAAGCTCAACTCCGATTGAACCCAGCCCCTGAGCCAACATGTTTCTAGAGACAATCACAGAACTGGAATACCTGCCTTCACTTTAAATTCATGATCATGGATATCGAATGACACTTAATACCACAAGTCAATCCTGGTACATTTCCCTGGTAAGTTCATTTTCTCATTATCCAAAACATTTATTTCATACCTTATCCTCTGTCTCCTTAAGCTTCATACACCCCTCATTCTCAGCTGATGTCCTCATTTTATATTTCCTTGACATAACAGAAGAATCCTCTCCTTACTGAAGTTATCTATCATCACCCTCCACCTCCACCAGTCATTCCTAGTTATTCATTGAAGATTTCAATATCTGCCTTAGTGTCTTCTCAGCCAAAACTACTGGTATTTGTGGTGACTTCAACATCAAAGTATAGAATTCAGCTAACATTCTGGCCACTCAGATCCGTAATTTTCTCCTTTTTTCTTCACCTCTTTTCCCCCTCATCCCCTCATCCCACGGCAGCCATTTACTCCCATAGTCATACCTTAGACCTTTACGTTATTGAAAAAATGTAATGCACCACCTGCAAAATTTTAACTTCGAGAATGCTGCACACTACCACCTCCAACCCTTCCAGCTCGTTTCCTACAGTTCTCCCACTCCAACTATTCTTCAACTCTTACTTAGACCTTCAATCCATTAAACTTATCACTTTTTCAAGGACCAATTGAAACACTCATGTCTTTGCTTCCTTCCTTACCCAACTTAGACTTCACGATCCAATATTATGAGCACCCCCTTGCATATATTTTCAAATGACTTATCCCTGTCTCCCTCCATCAGACCTGTCTTGCAAAACCCCGATAGTGGTTTTAAGCCCAACTTTCCATCTACTCTGTGCCACCTCCTAAGCATATAAACCTCTCTGGAGGAAAGCACATAGCCACGCTGACTGGTCTCACTTATTTTTGCCAAAGGTTCTAGTGTTTCCCTGCTTTTTCTCTTGCTCTTCTACAATTCATTCCCTATAGAGTAGCCAGAGTGATCATTTTAAAGAGTAAATCAGATTATGTCACTCCTCTACTTAATATCCTCCAGTGCTTCTCACTGCTTGTGAATATAATCTGAAGTCTTTGCCATGGCCTGCCAGGATGTTCATAAATTTCCCACACCCACTTTTCCAGCCCAAGTCTTCTTCACTAGGTTCCAGTCACACTTGCCTTCTTCCACAAATTCTTCTAATGTGTTCCTTTCCCAGAGAATTTTTGCTCACTGTTCCCTCTCCCTGAAACATTCTTTCCTCATATTCTTTTAGGTCTCTACTCCTCAGAGAGTCCTTCTCTGGCTACCCTTTTAAAAATAACCACTTCAACTTCCCATACACTCAATTTCTCACTAATCCCTTAGCCTGTTTTTATGCTTCTTCATAACACTTCTCTCTCTCTCTCTCTGAAATTCTATGATATACTACATGTTTTAAAATTTTCATATGTATTCTCCCTTAAATTGAAAACTCCATGACATGAGAATGGGGACTGGTCTATTTCACAGAATCCTCAGATATAGCCTAAAATGGTGCCTAGTATGTGTTCATTGAATGAATACATATTTTCATTTCCAAATCCCTGATTCTATCTTAATCTGCACCAGCCCTCTTGATAGGGTTTGGTTGTGTCCTTACCCAAATTTCATCTTGGATTGTAGCTTCCATAATTCCCAAGTGTCATGGGAGGGACCTGGTGGGAGGTAACTGAATCATGGGGGTGGGTCTTTCCCATGGTGTTCTAGTGATAGTGAATAAGTCTCACAAGATCTGATGGTTTCATAAAGGGGAGTTCCCCTGCACATGCTCTCTTGCCTGCTGCCATGTAAGACGTGACTTTGCTCCTCATTCATCTTCCACCATGACTGTGAGGCCTCCCCAGCCATGTGAAACTGTGAGTCAATTAAACCTCTTTCCTTTATAAATTACCCAGTCTCAGGTATGTCTTTATTAGCAGCATGAGAACAGACTAATACACCTCTCTTCCCTCTTGAAGAGCAACCTCACCACTTGTGACCTGTATCCCAAAACTTCTCATCTACCCAAGGCATTTATTCCTTTGCTTATCCTCTTTTACATGTTCAGTTACTCCATCCCTACTAGAACATTCCCATCAGCATTTGAACTTACTCTATTATCTCCCATCTTAAAAAAAAATCCTGTAACCTCATATCCCCTCCAAGATTTACCTGCTCCCCTTCACAGTAAAACTCCTTCATAGATGCCTTCAAATATTGTGCCATCTCCACTTCTTTACCTGCTATTCATTCTTTGGCTGTCTTAGATCTGGCTTCTTTACTCATCACTCCACTGAGGCAGTTATGAATAATCTCACCAGCAATCTTCATTTTGACAAATCCAGTGGACACTTTAGGGCCCTCAAATTACTTGATCTATCAGCAGCATTAAAGACCATTGACTACTTGTCTCTTGAAACTCTTTCTACTCTTGGTGTCTATGCCTTTCTGATTTTCCTTCTACCTCACTGGCCTTTCCTTTCCAGTGTTCTTTGTAGGCTCTTCTCATTCTACTAGACTTCTAAATGTTGCAATTCCTTAAGGTTTGGACCTAGGCCCCTTCCCTCTATCTACACTCTCTTACTAGGTGATATTACCTGGTCCCATTGCTTTAAGGACCATCTATATGGCAGTAAGAGCCCAGTTGGAGGCATTGGGATCCACCATCTCTGCTTAAGTTCCTCTCTGGGTGAGACTTCATTTCCTACTGAAAAAACAGTACTGTGTAGCTTCCATAAGCCAGAGGCAACAGGAGATAGCCATGACTAGTAGGTGCTCAGTAGATAAAGAGATAGATACCCAGAAGATGCCAAGAAGGCAATAGAATTACTTGTGAGTACATGTGAGGCATCTCCTAAGGAATCCCAAGGTCCCAAAGTCCCAAGGTCCCAAGGAATAAATCCGGTTTATTACTGACAATGTGAGTCCATTCATACTAGTAAGGCTGGAGAAACACAGGATATTATCCTAGTCATCATATTTTATATCTGATGCTTTTTGGGATGTTGACGTAAGTGGTGGAGAGAAAACCTGCCTATTTTGCAAAAGCACCTCTCACTACTTGCCCAACATTACTACTAATAAGAAAATAATTGCTTTACAATAATTGTTTACTTGGGGAAATATAAAGGGGGAAAGTCAATTGGTAAAAAATGATTATGAGTCAGCATATGTGCTCCATTAGTTTACAAGGCTTTCAAATAACCCAGAAATAACTAAATAAGCACACTAAATATGTGTGACCCTTTATTTGCTCCATTAACAGTGGGTTGGGATTTTAAAAATGGATGGGATGTTTTTGAGTATGGGAGAGTCCTATACTTTTATCAAAAGACCAGTTACCTGGGTCACACAAATATTCTTTCCTGGACAAAGCGACAATTCTGTCTGACACAAGTTAGTTCCAGTGCTCTTAGGTAAGAGCTCAATAGTCAGGGTACATTTGGGGCAGGAATCCCAGGGTGTAGCAACAGCTCCCTTGAAACTATGGGGCCTTGCAAGGTTATTTAAGTAACTCTGGCCAATGAAATAAGTCTTTCTGGTTTAAGTCTGGAATATATTTTTCCTAAGCTTCTTAGGTGTACAGGGGGTGGGGAAAAGTTTGAGGACATATTATTTGATGTCTTTGGGTATCCAGTACTTCTTGATTATTTCTTTGGGGTAACATCAGAGAAATTAATGTGAACTTGATGATCCATGGTTGTTCTCTCACTGATGTCAGTTACAGTATTGAACTTCTAAGTATACATGACTGATAACCCTTATACTTACTTCAATCTATGAAGTTTCTGAATCCCTCAGCCTCCCTAATATTGGTCGCCTTGGGGATGCTGAAGAGACAACATTTTAAGAACAGAGTTGGGAATGAAGATATCAGATGAAACACAATAAAATGATAATGATAATTATAACAACAGCAATAATAAAAACTTGCTGAATATTCACTATCTATCAGGCACTGTGCTGAATGCCTTATATGCATTGTCTTATATAATCTTCACAATATCCCTATAATGAAGTACTACTTATTATCTCCATATTACAGAAGAAATTAAGACTTCGAAAAATTAAGTGACTTGCTTTAGGTCACATGACTAGTATGTGGCAAAACCTGAATTCAAATCTAGATCTGTCTTACTCAAACCCACACCAAGGAAAAGAAAGTTAAAAAAAAGATAAAATATAAGCTACTACACTAAAATGCCTGAAGATATCAATGATGTATACTTTTTTTAATGCTGAATTGATATATATCTTTATCATACTGAACAGACACATACCTTTAAACTTTTCCATGCACCCTATATAATGAAAAATGCAGATAAAAGAAATATATTTCAGATGAAAATCAGCCCATCTTTATTGCAGCTCAATCATTCACATTTTCCAAGAAGCAACTGGTGCCATGATACTGTGATATTTGTCCTTATGAATAGAATCTTGAGGTTTCAAAACCCAATTTTCTAAAATATGAAGTTCATTTCACTTTTATTCTGCCTTTTGGGGTGATCAAGAACACACCCAGCCTCTAGCAACAGCAAGTTAGACTGTACTAGTCAGCGTTCCATAGCACCATACTACTAGCACAGACTTTGTCTGAACACATTGCTCCATGCCCTTTCTTAGGAATACAGGAAAACTGGGGATAGGAGCAGAGAATTAACCAGGATACAGGCCAAAGGTGGTTGGCTTTGGATCCCAAGGGCTGGAGGCGAAAGTGAGTTATGATCCGAGGCAGCAAGAAGCAAAAAGAAGCCAAGGTACAAGTCCTTAATGAGTATTGAAAATCAAGCCGTGGAATCCAGTTCATTCACTATACCCACCAACAGCAGTGGCATGGAAAATGGGAGACAACAACTGGAATAGGATGGAAAGAAGTTTGAAAGCCAATTGAGAAGGTCTCCGAGTGCTGACTGATCCTTAGAAACCTTGGCTTGGCCTTCTGAATGCTTCAATTTCCTTCCCAGCCTCCTCTCTCACCATCCTCCCCTCATCTAACAACACGAACACAGCAAGCACTTCCATACCTCTAAGGTTTTCCTTATGCTGCCCCCTCAGCCTGGAATGCCTTTCTCCCACACCTTCGGACTTTGATGATGAACTCATCTTTCAAGAATCAACTTAAAAACTGCTTCCTCTGTGAAGCCTTCCTCATCTTCCCCAACTTAGCATTAGTCATTGCATCTCTGTGTTGTCATAAACTTTACTTATATCCTTCACAGCACATACATTTTATGTTGCATTGTAGTTATTTGTGTCTGTGTCTGTATCTCTTACTGATGTGTAAGCTCTTTGAGGACAGTTTTGTTTCTTCCTTATACCCAGTTCCTTGAGGATAGGGACTTTTAATCTCCGTCCTATTTATCTTTGTGTGCTCAGGGCCTGGCAAGGACCTAGCACAAAGTGAGGCTCTTGATAAATGTTTATTGAATGGATGAATGATTATTGACGGATGAGTTTATGAATAAATGATGCAGACAAACCATAGCATGTAAAACACTAAAACAGCAGAGAGGGGGAAAAAATCTCTTTTATTTAGACACCATCTTTTTCCAGAAAAAAAAAAATTGTGTGGCTTGAAAATCATGTATATTTGGATTAGGGAGGTGTTTGAAGAAGACAGCAAATGAGTGACTTTGTTGTGATAACTAATCTTTTGGTTTAGAGCAATAAGAAATAAGATACATCTTTAAAGCTCATTCTTTTTGTTTTGTTTTTTCACTCTAGGCAGAAATACACAACCTTCAACAAAACAGTGATGCTCTCAAAGGAGCTAAAAACACAGGATATTGACAGACATGTTGTCCTTTTTCATTAATTTTTTGTTACTCCTTTCTCAGAGCTAACTGATAAAGGACACAGGTGAGAAAAAAATGTCAAGTAGAGATGAACAGATGTGTCAAAAAGAAATAAAACTTCAAAGTGAAAGATGAAGTAACCTTTGCCCACTGAGATACACTATCAAGTGAGTCATCTGTCCTTAAATCTAACAGCTACCAACTTCTAAAGAGGAATTGAAGGGGCTTACAGTGAAGGGTGGGGAGGGAGAGAGAGAGAGAGAGAGAGAGAGA
>NW_012104876.1:267782-297595 GCF_000951045.1 Mandrillus leucophaeus | reverse complement strand
GAGAGAGAGAGAGAGAGAGAGAGAGAATATAGGAATATAGCCAGGTGGGTTAAAGTAAAGATAAGAAAAATATCTGCAACTCCATCAGAAAAGGAGAAACATGAATGGACTAGGAACTAAAGATAAAGAAGTCACTGCAACTGAATGTTGAAATTCGTTCTGGCCTTTCTGACAATCAAGGAAATAATTCATGATGGGTTACAAATCTCTCCTTGTGTAAAGAAAATGTGGCACTGGGAGTAAGTCATCAACTCTTGAGCTGTTTCTTTAGAAGTGAGAATGGTTTCTGTTTGAAGCCCCACCCCCACTCTCTTGGCCAGTACCTCTGTTAGCCATGACACACACTGGCAAGGTTGGCTGTAACGTTAGAATGGACAGAAGCTGAGAGGTCCACAGGGGACTGAACATGTGGCTCCTACCTACTGAGCTGCCTAGATGTAGACTCCGAAAAGTGATAAGTAGGAAAACTCCCCATTCCAAAAGAACCATATTTTTTAAAGCTAATATTAACACTTAACGTACAAACATCTAGATTATTTACCTTGGCTTCATTTTGAAAAGAAATCCTTTGAGAATTACAGTCAAAGTTTATTCAGTTTCTCAATTTAGAAAACCTTTGCAGAATATAGATAAGTAATATCCAAAACTTTCTATTTGTTAATTAACTTTTCCTATTACCAATAACTTAAACCCTAGTCCCCTCCTCCCCAGAAAGACAAGTTACAGCTAACACTTAAACATTCATCTTCCTCTTCTAATTGCTGTGTAGGAGTAATTCTGTGATTCTGGAAGGAAACTTCAGTGAATAAATGAACAACTCTCTCATTTGCTATTTGGAAGTTATAAAAATTACAAGACATCATTCCATTATATTCCTTCATTTCCTTGTCATTGGGAAAGGTTCCAACCTCTCATCATATTAAAAAGCAATTATCAAAATGTTCTATTCCATAATAAGTTTGACTACTAGGAATAAAAGTATTCAGAAATCAAAATAAGGGGGTTCTTTTTAGCATATAAACAGGTGAGTCAATCCTCCAAATCCGAAAAAAAAAAATCAGTGAAAGATTACTCTTGAAACCATCTCTTTGGAATTTGGTGTCTTTACCTTGGTGTTTCTATACTGCCTAATTCCCATTAAACTGTTGTGATCACATTGTAGATGTTATCTTCTTGCTGACTATGCAGGCTGATGGAGTTGGGTCACAGTTCCTACAAAAGTTAGCACACAGCACTATTCACCAAGGTAAGCTGGGTTTTGTTAGAAAGAATTCAGAGAGTCCTCATGCCTGGGTTAGTCAACCAGTAGTGGGCTCTGAAGCCACCACATGCAGGGCACTGAGCTCCGGAGCTGGGGAGAATTACAAAGGGATTTAAAGATATGCCATCTAGCCCCTTTGTAATAATCCTTAACTTTGTACAGAACCTTACAATTTACAAAGAGCTTTCCCCTAGGTTACTGATTTTGATCCTTACAATAACCTAGAGAAGCCAGTAAAGTAGATCTTACCAATACTCATTTGATAAATGAGGAAACCAAGGCTCAGAGGGTTTATGTGCTTTGCCTGTAGTCATGAAGTTAGTTTAAAAAAAGGAAGGCTTTTGATGAAGAGTACAGTGCTCTTTTACATCCTGTTACTTTTCACATATCAGCAAATGCAGGTGTGCACATAAAAGAGACAGCTGAGTCAAATCACATATAAAACCATCCGCCTGAGGGATCAGTCAGAAAGGAGCAAAGGATAAATGGTGAGGTGGGGTAGGGTGTCATCCATGGCCAAGGCTGCTGGACCGTATGGCACCTTTGTATGAATTAGAAAACGTGCTTACTTCTAATGGATATAGTCCTGAGGGTGCAAGTAGCTTACAGAACCTTTGTGGGAACTGGAAAAAAATGGGGAAATGTGCCCCTTCCACCCATTGGATGTGGCCAGTACCAGAGTGCAGGGCTGGAGTGAGCATGGTTTAGATTTCAACCAGCACTGGTCCCCTTGGCTGGGTGCTTTGGCACAAAGCATTTCTACATAACCATACATGGTGGTCCTGACTTAGGTGACTAGAAGACCCAAGACTAGGAAAAGCTAGCTGGAGTCTTTGCTACTGGAAGTGTGGTTCTTGGACTAGTAGCATCGGCTTTTACCCGGGAGCACGTTAGATACACAGAATCCCAGGCCTCACTTCCAAACCTACTGACTCAGAATCTGTGTTATAATAAGATCACCCACATGATTTGAGAGATCTGGGCTCCAAAGGAGAGATAAGCGAAGAGCAAGATCTCTGGGAGTTGGAGCAATGTGAATCCCTGATTAGCTGTGGAATGGCAAGCAGGTTTGCCTGGCTGGAGAAGAGAGCACTCAGAGCATCGGTGAGCCTCTGCCCTCCAACGGCAATCTGATTGGAACTCAGTCTACAGTCTAACATTACCTTTTGCTTCTCTTCTTTCTCTCTTTTCTTTTCTTTTCTTTTCTTTTCTTTTCTCTTCTCTCTCTCTTTTTCTTTCTTTCTTTTGTATTTTTTCGAGACAGGGTCTCCCTCTGTCGCCCAAGCTGGAGTGCAGTGGTGGAATCTCAGCTCACTACAACGTCTGCCTCCTGGGTTCAAGCAATTCTCCTGCCTCAGCCTCCCGAGTAGCTGGGACTACAGGTACGTGCCACCATGCCCGGCTAATTTTTGTATTTTTTGATAGACAGAGTTTCACTATGTTGGCCAGGCTGGTCTTGAACTCCTGACCTCAAAGCGATACCCCCCCATGTCGGTCTCCCAAAATGCTGAGATTACAGACGTGAGCCACTGAGCTCGGCCACCTTTTACTGTTCTTATGTTACTTGATTCAACAGACATGGTTTGAGCCATCTCTGATGCACTAAACCCGACACATCTAAAGCTCAGTATGTCACAGTCCCTGTTCTCAAGGAGGTCACTGTCTAGAGATAACAGAGAACATTCAATCCAACGCAGCAAGCACGCCAATGAAGATGTACACAAAACACCTGGGGGAGCACAGAGTAGCAGCAAACAACTCTGCCTATGATATTTGAGTTAGGTGTTGAAAGATGAGGAATTGCCCACACAGAGGACAAGCATTGTCTCTCCAGGCAGAGGTGTCTATCTCCCTCAGTGAATTGTGGACCTTTTAAAGGGGGTCTGGTTTCATTTATATCTCCCTCCCCTTCGCCTGTCTCAGGGACTACCATAGTGGCCAATGCACAGCTGTTAATCCTTGCTAACTCACTGATGAACTGACAGACTGACTGGAAAAAAAAAAAAAGTGAATGAACGGCTTTGGAAAGAGGAGTCCCACAGACTACCATGGGAGGTGAAAAGACCTTATAATCTCCCGAGAATTACGTGGTTAAGATCTACAGTTGTGATCTGGCTGGAGAAATGAGGGAAAGAGCTAAGAAATAGTGTATTGTGCTAGGGTTTCTTGTCTGAAAGAAAAATGTAACAATGAGACAGAGACTGTAAAAAAAATACACTTTTGTTAAATCTAAATAATTCTTAACAATGAGCTGAGAGAGCCTGCAATCAGATCTATTCTCTCCAAATAGGGCGAGTGGAGGGCACCGGGAAAGGCTGCTGCCAGGGAATTAAGCCTGCTTTCTCCAGCTCACCGTGGGGTTCCATTTTGCTTTGGGCAAGAGAATGGACATTTTCTTTTTACAAATTTCCATTGCACAGAACAAGACAAGAGTTCCCGAAATGAAATTCAGTCATTAGTCTCCCTCTTATATAATCTGCATAATACTTCCAAAGAGGGGCAGAGGGAGGGGGTCACAAGAGGTGAGCCAGGTACCTGAAAAGGCTCATCTGGACCCTGTTAGTGCAACAAAGTACATTGTAAGCCATCTGCCCCAGAGCCTCCATGCACTGAATATTCAGTCATAGCACATAATTGGCTGGGAGTCTGCATATACTCTAAGTTGAATGCAGATGACATTTTCTGCAATATAAGAAATACATTTCAGAAAAGTAGGTTAGACTCTGTTCTTCAGTGTAAAAAAAGTTATTGGGCATTCAGGGAAGGCTAAGGAGCTCAGTGTGGTTAAAATCAGTACAAGTGGTAGGGGCCGGGAAGGGGAGGGGAGATTTCATATAAAAGATGCAGAGGTCCTGAACCAAGTCCATGGAACATGGAGAAGAGGAAAGGAAGGATTTCAGAGGTATTTCAGAATTGAGCAACAAATTAAACATGGGTGGCCAGAGATTGGGGAGAATTGAGAATGACTCCCAGATCTCTAGTTTGGGCACTGGCTGGGGCTGAGGGGATGAAGATCATTAGTTTGAATATGAACATGTTGAGTTGGAGGTGCTTATGAATAATATAGGTGCTGATGTTCAATAGGAGTTGGAAATATAGGGCTGGAGTTCAGTGGAGGGGTTTGGGATGGAGATATAGATGTGGAAATTATGAGCATATTATACTGAAAGCCACAGAAGTGAATTACGTCTCCCAGGGAGAACACAGAGAAAAGAGAGGAGAAGACTGAGGAGCGGACCCTGGGAAAGGCCAACAAGAGCCAGGACAGAGTGGTATCAAGAAAGCTGAGAAAGGACAGAGTTCAGGATGGAGTGGGTTGTCAAGAGTTTGGGATGCTACAAGAGATTGCAGAGGATAAAGGCTGAAAGGAAATCAGCAGATTAGTCAGTTACTAGGTCCTTGGTGATCTTCACCAGAGCACTTTCAGTGGCACAGGGGAGGAAAGATCTGGTTTTAGGAAAACAAAGAATGGCTGCAAAATGAAACACTGAAGACTACGAGGGGTTTGGTGATAGAAGAAAGAAAAATGAGTTGGTGTCTTGAGGAGGAGACAGATTCTCAGGAAGGACTTTTAGCATGCCAAAAGCTTGGGCATGCTGACCAGAGCAGGACAGATTTGGGTGATGGGAGAAAAAAATGGCATTAATGGAGGTAGGTCCCTGGGGAGGTGAGGTAAGGATGTGTCTTAGAAAGGAAGGACACCTTTCCTTTGAAGCAGGAAGGAATTAACAAATAAGCAAAGAAACAAGCAGAATAGAAAGTGTTGTTTTTCTCAAACAAATCAGCAAGAAAAAAAACTCATCAAAAAGTTAACAAATGACATGAATAGACATTTCTCAAAAGTAGATATACAAATGGCCAACAAACATATGAAAAATGCTCAACATCACTAATCATCAGGGAAATGCAAATTAAAACCACAGTGAGATACCACCTTTTCCCCACAAGAATGGCCATTATTAAAAAGTCAAAACCCAAAGATGTTACTGTGGATGTGGGGAAAAGGGGACGCTTATACACCGCTGATGGGAATGTAAATTAGCACAAACTCTATGGAAAACAGTATGAGGATTTCTTGAAGAACTAAAAGTAGATCTACTATTTGACCCAACAAACTCCACTACTGGGTATCTACCCAAAGGAAAATAGGTCATTATATGAAAAAGACACATGCACATATATGTTTATAGCAGCACAATTTATGATTGCAAAGATATGGAACCAATACAAGTGCCCTTGACTGACGAGTATATAAAGAAAATGTGGTGTGTATATATATACATATACACCATAGAATACTACTCAGCCATAAAAAAGAATGAAATAATGTCTTTTGCAGCAACTTAGATGGAGCTGGAGGTCATTATTCTAAGTGAAGTAACACAGGAATGGAAAACCAAATACTGTATGTTCTCACTTATAAGTGGGAGCTAAGCTATGGGTACACAAAGGCATACAGAATGGTATAATGGATTTTGGAGACTCAGAAGGGGGAAGGGTGAGAGCAGGATGAAGGATAAAAAACTATACATTGGGTACAATGTACACTACTTGGATGACAAATGCACTAAAATCTCAGACTTCACCACTATACAATTTATCCATGTAACCAAATCCATTTGTACCCCAAAAGCTATTGAAATAAATTTTATTTTTAAGAATGTGTTGTTTGGAAAACATCTTTGTCAATAGAAATATTAGCCCTTGAATAATTAACAAAGAGGAGGGACGCAATCAGGCTCAGTTGTGTAAAAGAATAATTCCAGTTTCTCATGCCAGCCTCTTACCACTGACACCTGATTAACATATGGCACCCTAACAATTATGCATATCAATATATACTTGTCAGAATAACTTCATTTTAAGTTTTGTTTCACAACTAAACTCTCCTTAAGTTTGCTCAGTTTTCATAACTTGTAGCTTATGTAATATTGTTTGTTCACCATCTATAAAAGATTTAAGGAGATTGGTTTGGGCAGGAGAAAATTCTCGCATGTCAGTTTACTTCTATGACATTTAACTTGGCAATTAGAGGAATGAGAGAGAAAAAAATAATGTGTATACAAGAAACAGAAAAGGAAACTTTATGGCCCTGTCACATTCAAGAGCTATGCTTGTTCATGGAGATGCTTGTCTCATTTTGAGAGAAGATTGTGTTTTTGAAAGAAGTTTTTTTTCCCTAGGCCTCTGGTAGTTACATATAATTACTGCATCCTAGGGAACACAAATGCAAAGAAAGCTCAGCAGATGTGTTCTTCGGAGGTCATCGTGTGAGAAGTGGTTTGATGTGCACTACAGCAAAACTTATTCTGTGATTTGTTTTGCTCCCCCACACAATGACTCATCTCTTTGTCTGAGACATGAAAATCTGTATGGTTTTAAATGGTATCAGAATATGCTTTTAATTCTATCATAAACATTATTAAAATAATGGCTACCATATATTGAGTGCCTACTATGTGATAGATATGATACATGTATTAGCACAGTATTCAAAAGCTTTTTATTGACTCTCTTCTTAATTCTTTCAGTAATCCTAAGAGATAAGCAATCCTACCAATACATTTTTTATGTAGGAGACAATTGAGGCTTCATCCACCAGTTATTACCCCATTTCTTTGTTCTTATTCACAGCAAACATTACTAAAGCATTATCTCTACTCTGTCTCCAATTCTTTCTTAGACCCACTCTAGTTAGGCTCTTGCCTGTACTAGTCCATAAAAACTGCTCTGGTTAAGTCACCAATAACCTCCTCATTCTCAATCTGTAAGTCGGCTTCCAAGAAGGGCTCAGGGCACCCCTACTGAGAACCACTGCTCCATGCTGCCAGATGATGGAGTCATCAAGGGCATGGGCTTTGGTATGAGAGAGGCTGGAGTTTGAATGCCAGACCTGTCACTATGTACCTAACTTTTGGCAAGATACTTACATTTCTTAATTTGATCCAACAAACATTTATGAGGGCTGCTATATGTCAGGTGCTGTTCTAAGTGCTTGGGGGTAATAATCTTCCTTGACCCAGAAGCAGCATTTAAGACAGTGGATTACTCCCTCCTCCTTAATATGCTTTCTTCACTTAGTTTCCAGGATATCATAATCTCTTGATTTTCCTCTAACTTCACCAAACACTCCTTAGTCTCCTTTGCCAGTTGTGCCTCTTCTTTGACTTCTTAATATTGTGGGGCCTCGGGACTCAGTCACTGGATTTCTTCTCTATCTCTATTACTTCCCAGGTGGTCTCATCTGAGCTCATGACTTTGTAGGCCATCTCTATACCTATGACTCCCAAATTTATATCTCCAGCTTGAACTTTTCCCTCGAACTTCAGACTTGTGTATCCAACTTGCTACTCAATATCATCTCCACTTGAATTTCTTTATTTTATTTTATTTTATTTTATTTTATTTTATTTTATTTTATTTTATTTTTTGAGACAGAGTCTTTACTCTGTCACCTAGGCTGGAGTGCAGTGGCGTGATCTCGGCTCACTGCAACCTCCGCCTCCTGGGTTCAAGAGATTCTCGTGCCTCAGCCTCCGTACTAGCTGGGATTACAGGTGTGCGCCACCACGCCTAGCCCATGCCTAGCTAATTTTTGTATTTTCAGTAGAGATGGGATTTCGCCATGTTGGCCACGCTGGTCTTGAACTCCTGACCTCAACTGGTCTGCCTGCCTTGGCCTCCCAAACTGCTGGGGTTACAGGTGTGAGCCACCACACCTGGCCTCCATGAGGATTTCAAATAGGCATCTTGGTATGTCCAAAACACTGCTCCTGATCTTTCCCCATAATGAAAATGTAAGAAAGAATTTTATGCATATATCATAACATCACTTTGTGCCCCATAAATATAACAATTATAATTTGCCAATTTACAGTTTTTTAAAAGAGTAGGAACAAAGGAAAACCTTCTCCAAACTATACCCTTTTTCAGATATAGGTAGTATCTTAATCCTTGTGGATATTCTTGACATCTTTCTTTTTCATTCACCGTACACAATCTATCATGAAATTAGGATGGATCCACCTTCAAAAATGGGCAAGTCAACCATTCCTCACCACATCCTCTGCTACCTCCCCATTGCTTGATCTCATCAGTACTGCTTCTACCTATCACAGATAGCCATGTGGCTAGTTCCCTTTCATTCTGTGCTTAGGTGTCACCTTCTCAGCAAGGCATACCCTGACCACCCTGTTTGATTTTGCAGTCTGTACCCTCTCCCCAGCATTCCCATGTCTGAAGACCCCGCTTGACCTTTTCTTTAATCTGTGACACTTATCACCTCCTAGCACATCATAGTCTACTTATTTATGTTAATTGTTTGTCATTTATCGCCCCCTCTTAGAACATAAGCATCATAAAGGCAGGGATTTCTATCTGTTCTGTCCACTACTGTACTGCCTAAGCGCCTGGAACAGTACTTAGCATAGAGTAGATCCAATACGTGTTTGTGGGATTGAATTAGAAAGCTTAAGTATCTTGCCAAAGGCTGCTTACACAGTGACAGGTCTGGTATTCAAACTCCATCCTCTCTGATACCAAAGTCAATACCCTTGACAACTTCATCCTATGGCAGCATGGAGCAGTGGTTCTCAGCAGGGGTGCTCTGAGCCCTTCTTGGAAGCCAAGGAAGCAATATATTCTTGCTACAGCCAAGCATACAAAGTATTATGATGACTCTCAGAGAGAACATTGAGTTGAACATGTCACTCAATACAATATACACTGACGTTCAACTCGATGTAAGGGGGAAGAGGTGTGCAGCAACATCAAATAAGTATCCAGGGGCAGGGGCAGGGAGGTGGACTGGGGATTTGTTGTTCAATGGGTATAACATGTCAGTTATGCTAGATGAATATGTTCTAGAGATCTGCTGTATAACATAATGCCTATAGTTACCAATACGGTATTGTGCACTTCAAAATATCTTAAGTAGGTAGATCTTACGATATGTGTTCTTACCACAAAAAAGAAAGAACACAAAAACTTGGGAGGTATTGGATATGTCTATTACCTTGATTGTGGTGATGGTTGAATAGGTGTGTGCATATGTTCCAATTCATCACATTTACACCTTAAAGATGTGCAGTTATTTGTATATCAATTATACCTCATTAAAGCTCTTAAACTGGTGGGTTTTTTTTTAATTTTAAAAAATCAAATGTAACAGAACACTATCACACAGGTATGCAGAAAGACTGCCTGTTCTCTTGCCTCATGGGCGTATAAGTGAGTATGGTTAGGTTGAGCAACTGTTCTATTTGAACTATGGCACAAGGTTAAGGCATATTGATAAACAGTAATTCTTTGCCAGGTCCTGTGAGGCATTGTTAGAGTACAATAGAGATAACATTATTATTATTATTACTGACTTGCTTATTAGATTTTTAAAATCCATTGAAGTGTAATAACAAAAAGTCTAGTACTCAACATTGTGTCATAGGTTTTGTTTTTGTTTTTGTTTTTTGGATTTTTTTTGTTTTTTTTTTTTTTTTTGAGATGGAGTCTCACTCTGTTACCTAGGCTGGGGTGCAGTGGTGCCATCTCGGCTCACCGCAACCTCCACCACCGGAGTTCAAGCGATTCTCCTGCCTCAGCCTCCCGAGTAGCTGGGGTTACAGGCATGTGCCGCCAGGTCTGGCTAACTCTTTTTTTTGCATTTTTAGTAGAGACGAGGTTTCACCATGTTGGCCAGGCTGGTCTCGAACTCCCGACCTCAAGTGGTCAACCCACCTCAGCCTCCCAAAATGCTGGGATTACAGGCATGAGCCACTGGGCCTGGCCAATGTCATAGGTTTAAAAAGTTGTTGAGCACCCTTGGCATCAGTTAAGCTTTACTGACTTTAACCACCCTTCCGCCATGTAGGCCAGGCAGGACAACACACCTTTTTCCTGCTTTTATTTCTAAATTAAAAAAAAAAAAAAATGAATGAAGCAGAAACCATAGAATAGAGTTTAATTCATTTAAGAAGCAAACAACAACAATGACACAACCACAAAAACAATGAGAATTTCCGTGAGTGGGTATGCATGGTACACAGGGGAAAGAGTAGTAGATGCCCAGGAGACCTGGGTCTAGTCCAGGCTTTGCAACTAAATATGTGACTTTAGCCAGGTCATTTTCCTTCTCAGGGTCTCAGTTTCCTCATTCATAAAATAAGTGGTGGGGTAAAACCAAAAAATAGAACTGGCATATGATCCAGCAATTCCACTGCTGGGTATATATCCACTAGAAATGAAATCAGTATGTTGAAGAGATACCTGCACTCCCATGTTCACTGCAGCAGCATTCACAATAGCCAAGATATGGGATCACCCTAAGCATTCATCAACGGATAAATGGATAAAGAAAACTTAGTATATATACACAGTGGGATATTATTAGGCCTTAAAAAGAAAAAAAACCCTGCCATTTGTGACAGCACGGATGAACCTGGAGACTAATATTTTGGTAAGTGAAATGAGCCAGACACAGAAAGACAAATATTGCATGATATCACTTATATGTAGGATCTAACAAGTAAAAGGGTGGCTACCTGGGGGTAATCTAGGGGTAGACTGGGTTGGAGAAATGGGGAGATGTTGGTTAAAGGATATACATTTTCAGTTATAAGATAAATCAGTTCTGAGGATCTGTTGTACAGCATGGTGACTATAGTTAAGAATACCATATCGTATACTTGAAATTTGATAAGAGAGTAGACTTTAAGAGTAGATCTTAACTATTCTCGCCACACAAAAAAGTTAGCTGTGTAAGATGACGGGTATGTTAATTAGCTTGATTGTGGAGATCATTTTACAATGTATACATATATCAAAACATCACATTGCATACCTTGAATATATACAATTTTGATTTATCAATTATACCTCAATAAAGTTGCAAAGAAAACCCACAAATGAGGTGAGGGGCAGCCCTAGATAACCTGCACACTGTCCTCCAACACTGATCCTATGTGGGCCAATTGTTATGGGTGGAAGATAAAGATGTTGCTTGAAATAAAATGTACAAGAGATTAGAAAAGCATTTCAATTCATTTATTTATTTCTTTATTTCGTTAGTGCCTTAGGTGCAGAGGTTGAGTTAATCAAACTCAGCTCGTGGCACATTTATCGTCATTGGTAACTTGCTTGATTTATTTATTCCCTGTCATCCCCACACTTCACTCAAATTCTCCTCCCTCCCTCATTAGCAACTATTGTCTTCTGCTTAATTAAGATATTTTTGTTTGCATGTGTTCTTACAAAACGTGTATTATCAGTTTGAATGAATGTCTTTTGAAATTTCTGTAAATTGCATATTGTGGTATTGTGTTATATATATTATTCTGCTTCTTGCTATTCTTTTTTATTTTTTAACCCAGCACTGTGTTTTTAAAAATCTATACATGTTTCTCTATGTACAACTAATCTCTTATTTCCAATTGCTGCAAACTACTCGAGAATGTGTGTCCACCACATTTGTCTCTCCGCTGTCTTGGTGATGGATGCCGGATTGTCTTCAACTTTCTGTCACCATAAATAATGCTGCAATGAGAAGCATTCCATTTTAAAAAGTATTGTAGGTGAAGATGCGAATAGGGAGCTGCTTCTGAGCTGTGACTAGAAGGATGAAGTGCTACTGTTAGGGTTTCCTTTTCTCCAGCATGCTGTAGAACCTTGGGTAATGGAATTAAATCCAAATGCTTCAACTGGGGCAGTAATCAGAAGTTGGGCTCTTGTGTCAAGTAACTGTGCTACTATATTTTCTTCACTGAATTGACTAGTTATTTGAATTAGTTAACCCATTTGATGAGGGATACTGACACTGTGTAGACGCTCCACCTCTGCCCTCTCTCCCAGGGGATGATCCCACACAATCCCCCCAAATTATGCAGACCATAGTCTCTGATCTCAAGTGGATCTTTAAGGAGACCTACAAATTTTTCTGTTTTGCTACTTAGCTCTTCCTCCTGTTCTCTATAACAGCTATTTTAAACTTTCTCCATCTTATCAGTCTCTTCTCACTTTCAGCAGGTTGCCTTACCTCCTACTTCATAGAGAAAAATAGAAGCTATCAGATGAGAGCTCCCTTAAATTCTAATTACCAAATCTATATATTTGCCTGCGTCCACACCCACCCTTGCCACCATCCTTTCTGTTACAATGGGGTGCCTCACCTTCTGTCTAAGAGGAATCCTTCCATCTGTGCTGTGGATCCTATCCCTTCCTTCCTTGTTCTATTGGCTAAATTATGTCCCCCCTCAATATTTCAACCTTTATATTTCTGCTAGCTACTTCCCTTAACCATGTAAATGTGTTCGTCTCTCTCTTAATACTACATTTTAAAAACCTTTCTCAACCTCAGTCTCTTCCAGTGACCTCCACCCCTCCACCAACTTTTGCAACTTAGTGGCTACATTTATTCAAAGAGCTACATTGCCCTCTTCTCCTTCCTCACTGCTCAACCTCTTGGATCTCACCAGAGATTCTTTGGCTTATATGGGACCTCAGATTTCTGGTTTCCTTTCTACCTCTCCAACCATTCCTTTAGGATGTCCTTTGCAAGATGATCCGCCTATGCCTGGCCCTCAGTGCTCCTCATTTCTGGGCCTACTTACTTCCATTCTTCCTCTGTGTACTCCCCCTGGGAATCGCATTCACTCCTAAGGTGGCTTCAGTTACCATTGATATTGCCAAAATCTCCATCTCCATCCCTAACCACTCTTCCCTCCTCCAGACTTACATATCCAACTCCCTTCTAGACATCTCCACCTGAGTGTCCCACAGGCATCTCAAAACCAGATGTCCAAGACTGAATTTATCATCTTTCTCAACAAACACCCTTTGATCATTTTCACTGTTACATCTCAGGGAAATTCATCACACTGCATATATTCTTATCATTACTAAACTTTTAAATTACAAAAGTTATAGATACTCTATAAAAATTAAAAATATACAAAAGTATGTAAAATACAAAGTGAAAGCCTCATCAATACTTCTTCCCAGAGGTAAACCACTATTAACAATGAAGAGTGTGTCCTTACTTTTTTCTGTATAACTATGGACATGCACGCACACACGAAGTTCTGTTTTCACATACTTTATCATGCTACATGTACTGTCATGCAAATTTCTTTATAGCAGAAAAATATATTGTGGATATATTTGAATTATTAATCAAATTGGTATAGCTTCTTCTTAGCTGCATATTATTCCACACTATATATAGCCCACATTTATTTAACCCTTCTGATACTGAAAAGCTTTAGCTTATTTCCAGTTTTCACTATTTCAGGGTTGCACTGAATAACCTTGCCGATAAATTTTTGAATTGTTGAGCTATGATAGAATGCTATAAGTGGAATTTCTGAGCTAAGTTTATATACATTGAAGTTTGGATAGACATTGCTAAAGTGTGCTCAATAGCTTGAATGGGGTTTTCCCTCTACTTTTCAATTGAGAGACAGCATACTACAATAAGATGCATAAAGTATATTATTTTAAGTGTGCAACTGAATGAACTTTTATATGTGTATTTAGCTATGAAAGCACAATTTCCAGCCTCCCAGAAGGCTCCCCCCAGCCTTTTTTTCTTTTTTCTTTCTTTCTTTTTCTTTTCTTTTTTTTTTTTTTTTGAGATGGAGTCTCGCACTGTTGCCCAGGCTGGAGTGCAATGGCGTGATCTCGGCTCACTGCAACCTCCGCCTCCTGGGTTCAAGCAATTCTCCTGCCTCAGCCTCCTGAGTAGCGGTGATTACAGGCACCCACCACCACGGCAGGCTAATTTTTTGTATTTTTAATAGAGATGGGGTTTCACTGTGTTGGCCAGGCTGGTCTCGGACTCCTGACCTCGTGATCTGCCCACCTCAGCTTCCCAGAGTGCTGGGATTACAGGCGTGAACCACTGCGCACAGCCAGAAGGCTGTCTTTAAACCTTCCCAGTACAGACCTCTCCCTGAGAGATCACCACTATTCCAATTTCTATAATCGTCGATTCTTTTTGTCTGCTCATATAAATGAAATTGTATAGACACAAATGAGTCTGGCTTCTTTGACTCAACAGGTTTTATATTTATCCATGTTGTCGTGTGTGTGCATAGTTCACTTTTTACTGTTATATAGTATTCTATTGGATGAATGTCCCACAATTTGTTTATCCATTCACCTGTTGATGGATGTTTTGGTTGTTTCCACCATGTTGGCTGTTATGAAGAATGTGGCTGTGAACATTTGTGTGCAAATATTTTGGTGGACACGTTTGCATTTATCTAGGGTGTATATGCCTAGGAGTAGAATTGCTGGGTTATAGGGTGTGTTTAACTTTCTTAGAAACTACAGAACAGTTTTCCAAACAGGCTAAACCTGTTTGCCCTTCCGCCAGTTGTATAAGTTGAAACCTCCTAGCATATGAAAGTATCAAATACTGTATTGTTACTGTACACTTAATTGTCTCCCCAGACAATTTTAGGAACTGTCTTGTTCAGTACCTAAAATATAGTGGGATTCTCAATAAATATTTGTGGAATTAGACTAGTAATTAAGCAGTTACTATTTGTTACGCTTCAAGGTCTCTACCACACAATTTGAAGAATTAACATACGTTACTGTGGACAAACTGTTGTACGTATGGATGTTTTATTACACAAAGGAAAGCCCATTTTTTTTGTGTATAGGACTGTGGCCTTTACTTTATTGTATCCTCTATGGAGCTTAGCACAGAAATGGGCACAGAGGAAGTGCTGTAATGACTAGCATGCTGGACTTAGTGAGCTACCAGATTCAAAGACTGCCAAGCCTCTCTGAAACCTTTACCTACTCATATTTCTAGACTGAGGTCTAAAGGAGACAGACAGAAGAGAAAAATTCTCTTCTATCCCTCACTGTCTACACTGTCACCAGCCCCAGTTTCTTAGGTTTTTAACTATAGATAGATAGTTTTCACCTTCAAAATGTTAGCCAGCTCATTCATCTATCTAGCTATAGACAATTAGAAGCCTATCTATAGTTAGTTACTAACTATCTATAGTTGGAAACCTAAGAAACCTGATTTATGAGGTCCACTAAAGACCCAGATCATGCAGGGTAGGAAAGAGCGATCCTTGATAACATACATCTTTATGTCTTTCCTTGTGAAAGGTCCAGTGTATGAAGATGTGATATAGCCCGTTACACTAGGTCTTTAGTCTTCCCGTGTAACTGTCTGTAAAGTTCTCCATTCCTCTGGGAATTTGTGAGCTGAGGATGTAAAAAAGAAAAAAAAATGTTTCTTGCATGAACTAGGCCTTCATCAAAATTCACTCCAACTCAGATTCATTTACATTTCTAGTCCCATTGCTGCCCACAACCAACTGAGCATGATGAATGAGTTGGCTGACATTTTTAAAGTGAAAACTGTCTATCTGTTCATCTAACCATCTATCTAGCATATCCCCGGATTTGAGTGTCTTCACTTTATTAAGGTAGCATATCCTTCAGTCTTGCCTCCTCTCACATCTAAGTGAAGGAGATGTAAACAACAATCCTTACCCTTGTTTCTATGACGAATACTAGGTTAACATAAGTAAGTCTTGCAAACTTGGGAATTTGCCAGTCCCAAGTTTTTGTTTAATTTACATAATCATTTGCATAGGACTGCATATATTAAGGAAACATCTGTACTTTTCTTATGCATTTAGATGAGATGAAGTTTTTTCAATATTTGAAGTTACTACTTATTATTGATTTCTTCTGCCTCTCCCTTTTTAGGAATCTCACTTTGTGAATATCATGCCATTAGCCTGGTAAGGTGGAGAATGGAAGTAACACTCCTCCTAGCTTTCCTTCTCAGACAACAGAGCACTCCTTAATCAGAGCTGAAGGGTCCTGGAAGTTGGGATCAAAATATATTTTCAAATATTTTGAAATAAAATAAAAAGCTTTATGGTGAAGCACCTTCAAAAAGTGTAATAAAAAAACGCCCTTTCAAGTGTAGAGACATAAAGGTATACTTTATAATGAATCACACTTTCTCAACCTGCATGATCCGGACCTAAGCAGTTAGGTTGCAGAATGGAGGTTGGGGGAATATTTCCTAGTACTGGGGCTGAAAAGGTGCTTGTCTGGAGAGACATGGCAAGGTGACAACGTAGACAAACAATGAAGCTCATTTTCATATATTGGCTTTCCTTAGAGTGAGGCCAACTTGTGTACCCAATATCTCTAAAGACCACCTTTTCTAACAGCACTCTTATCTATCATTCTGGGATGCTTATCTTGAACTCTTCAACTCTCTCACCACATCCTGATTCATCTTAGCCTTACAACGTAACTAGTGAATACCTGAATGAGGCCTCAGGGTAAGGGAGAGATCTACTCTTCTTAGCACTATCGCACCCTCACTGGAGAAGGATGCTACTGAATTAGTCATTCATTCAAGCAAAGTATATCCACTCCTATATTGTGTGAGGTGAACATATGTGGGATTTTTTTCCTACCTACTCATTCGTTCCTAACACCCTACTTTCTTTTCGTAGAATGACTTCTCCCCCATTGTGGATATTCTTGGTGGGATGGTAAATTCATACTTCTACTACTGTCAAAACCAAAGTGCTCCTGAAGACTTCTTCTGCCACATCCCTCCTCTCACTGCTCAGTATAGCACAAAATTTAAGCTCACCTGATTAGATATAGGCTCACAGGACTTTGAGTCTTAAGCTAGTAGCATGAGCACAGAAGAAATTACTGTTTATTCTTCCCAGTAATGGCGCCCGTATGAGTCTACTTCCCTGCTAGGAGACAATCACTATGGTTCCTGCTTTGTAGACCCCTGTCCTTTTTCAAGCCCTGCTCTTTTCTCTTCTTTCTTTTTTTAAAACTTTTAAGTTCAGTGGTACAAGTGCAGGCTTGTTACCTAGGTAACCTTGTGTCATGGGGGTTTGTTGTACAGATTATTTCATCAGCCAGGTATTAAGCCTAGTACCCATTAGTTGTTTTTCGTGATCCTCTCCCTCCACCGACCCTCCACCTTCTGCAAGGCCCCAGTGTGTTTTGTCCCTCTCTATGTGTCCATGTGTTCTCACCATTTAGTTCTCACTTATAAGTGAGAACATGCAGTATTTGGTTTTCTGTTTTGTGCAATAGTTTGCTAAGGATAATGTCCTCCAACTTCACCCATGTCCCTGCAGAGGACATGATCTCCTTCTTTTTTGCGACTGCATAGTATTCCGTGGTGTATATGTGCCACATTTTCTTTATCCAGTCTATCATTGATGGGCATTTGGGTTGGTTCCAAATCTTTGCTATTGTGAATAGTGTTGCAATAAACATATGTGTGCATGGATCTTTATAATAGAATGATTTATATTTCTTTGGGTATATACCCAGTAATGGGCTTGCTGGGTCAAATGGTAGCTCTGTCTTTAGGTCTTTGAGAAATCGTCACACTGTCTTCCACAATGTCTAGCCCTATTCTTTAACTTTCCCATAAACGTTTTGAATTCCCAAAACACTTTCAATAAGGTCCCTTGGTTAGTCAGAATTGACAATAATGTCAGCTCAAAGACATTTGGTTCATGTGGCTGGTAACCAAAGAACCTAGAGTGAAACATTGTGCTAGGTACTGGGAGTACAGTGGTAAACAAGACAAACAAGGTTCTTGCCCTAATGGAGTTTATGTAATAATGGAAAGCTTAGGTCTACTCAGCACTAAGATAACAAACCCTAGATTAGGAAAAGTCAGCCATTGCTTTCCTATGCTCATGTATTTTAGATCATTTATGCACTCAGGCATGTGACAAATATTTATGGAGTGTCTATGAGTTACCAGACATTATATGTATAAATTTAATCCATTCCACTTGTTTTGCCTAATCAACAGAGGCATAATTAGTTCCTTCCTTCATTGCTCCAAACTCCTTGTGTACCCTAAATGCTTGAAGATCAGGACCAGAAACACATCATAAGCTTGAGCTATTAGAGATACAAGCCTTACCTCCTCTTAGCTTTCTGCCCCCTCCCCAACCTTCCCATATTCCTGTGTGCAGGGGAAGTGGGCTATCACAGAAGGTCACTGTCATCTTTGGGACTCTGGACAAAATGATAAGGATTAGGATTCTGGGCAGGAGCTTCCTCAGACATGCCTCAGTGAGAGTTTAGTACCATTCAGTGCTTGCCACTTGCCCACAAGGTACCCAGGGTGCAGCAAAGAATGAAAAGTTCATGCTCTGAAGCTTAAAGGGGCTTTGTAATTTTGCTGATCAATGCTTAATAAAGACAATTTGCCTGTGGTATTGAGAAATAGTGTCCTGTCTTATTCAAATGTCCACCACCTGCCACCATTGACTCTACCTGGAATACCCCACTCTCAGCCTGACTAAATCTTTCGTGACTTCCTGCCTATAAAGCACTTTTCTTCTATCATATCCTTGCTCTAATCATTCACTATTTCAGTGTGTGTATCTGGTCTCCCCAAGTAAACAGTAAGCTGCTGGAGGTAGTGGCCTAAGTATGATGTGTCTGTATCTTTCCCTCCATGTCAGGACTCAGTCAATACTTGGGAGTTGATTGATTGTTGATTGAAAGCAGTACAAAGTTTCTAGGGTCTTTTATCCATAATTACTTGGGTCCATCTTCACACAAATATCAGTCATTTTTTGCGCCCAGGAAAAGCAAGTCAAAGGATGCCAGGGAGATATTTAATCAGTGTTTTCCCTGCAATTTCAAGCTGCCTTTGAAATTGTAGAAAGCCCATGTTTTCCTAATTAGCAAGGGGTGTCATGACAGGAATCATGAACTTTTCTATCAAATAACGTTTCTGTTCTCGACAGTCTGTCAGGTCATTAGAGATAGGTTGTACATTTATCACTCCAGCAGCAGCAGAACAATCAAGGTTTTATTACTTGTTGAAAATAAGTACAATCATGGGCATTTTAACAGCCAAAATGATCCCCCAAATCAAACCACATGCAGAATGCATTTATTTGTAAAAGTGCTAATTGTAACCAAGTCTTGTCCTTAAATCTATTTTTGAGTGAAGGTGACAATATTTCAGTTCAAAGACATGCAACATTCAAGACACTTTGATCATTATTCATGTTAGTCCCCCTTCACACACATGGACAGACAGACAGACACACACACACATATACACACACACACACACACACACACACACACTCACCTTCCCCTATCAAAAAAGTATACATGAAACCACATGGGGAACAATGGATTTGACTCTGATGGCAGATATTCAGGGGCCTAAGGGCCAATCTAATTTTTATATTATGCGAGGTGATGGGGGAACAATGGAGACCTAGGAGCTTTATACCACTGACTGGCATCAGTGCTGTAGTCTGTTTGGTAGTCAGCATTAAATTTTGTTTAGAAGATCAATGTGATACCTTTAATGGGGTAGACATGGTAGGTTGGGGCCATGAGGCAATGAGTGGTAAGCTGATAGGAGTTTGAAAGAAAAAGGAATGAAGATGTACTGTGTTACACTGTGCTAGAACATTTTCAGACCTCATCTTATTTCAGTTTCACTTCAATTTTAGGATGCACGTATGATCATTATTACATCACGAGGTCACACGCATCTAGAAAGCGACAGAGCTGGGATTTGAACCCAACTCTGCTGTCTCCACAGCCCACTGCATCATACATTTTCATAAGGGTCCTGGGGAACTTGATTTTTGATATTGAAATGTAGGCATTTATCTTTCTCACTGGAAGGGTCTGGTTATCTTTATTTATTTATGTATTCATTTATTTATTGCTCCAAGCAGTAATATATTCTCTCAATACAAGATTCAAAAGATACAAAGAGGTATAGGGTGAAAAGTAAATGTCTCTTCCTCCTTTGACCCCAGATACTCAGTTACCCTTCCTGAAGGCAACCACTGACACCAGTTGCTTGCGTATCCTTCCAGAATGTTCCTCTCTTTACTTATTTCTATCCAAGGACAAATGTGAGCAGCACACCTGACTGGGAAGTCACAGAAGGCAAAGCTGATGTACACTTAAAGCTTTTGAAACAAAATTTCCAATGCCGTAGACATTTCTCCTCTAATATATCTTAACGATATATTAGGTAACATATCATAACGATAGCCTGAAGTCTCATCCAAAAAAGAAACAACTATAACGACAAATAGGAGAATTATTCTGACTTCAATATTTACCAAATGTTATCTTATTCTTCTCCATACAAAATAATATTTGAAATACAAGGTTGGAGCAGATTGTTTCACAAATTCAACATTTTCCCCAATCAGGGGTTGGGAGGAGGCAAGTATCTCTACTGGGATTTATTGAAAAATTCTGTTTGTGAATGGAATTCATTTTGGGATTTTTGTTTTTATTTTTATTTTTAATTTTTAAAATTTCCATAGGTTTTGGTGGAACAGGTAGTATTTGGTTACATGAGTACATTCGTTAGTGGTGATTTGTGAGATTTTGGTGCGCCCATCAACTGAGCAAGTATACACTTGGAATTCATTTTTATTTCCACAGGTATTATATTCTTTTTACATAATTAGGCACAACTTCACAACTCAAGGAGAGGAACAGTAAGGATCTTTGTCAAAATCATCTGCAGTAAAGAAAAAAAGAACATTTTCAGCTGTGGCATCAGGGACTTTGCACATAGTAGAAGCATAAGAAAATTTTATCAAATGAAGGAAAAAATAAAGAAATTAGAAGAGAAGGGAAGAATGTGGTGCTTTCTTTGGACCATTTTATATAAAATCTGGGGTGAATTAATTCATCCAGACAGCACTGTTTGGGCAACCAGTGCATATGTTCTCCCTACATTGTGAATAAGAGGCAGCATTATTGACCTTAGCCTTAACCTAGGAGAGGATGTTTATGTACAAACCTTGGAGGCCTTCAAGAGAAGATGACATAAAATGTGAACATACACATTTACATCCCTTATGGATTTGATATTCTTGCACTGAAAGTTTGGCTATTTCTCAAGCTTGAGAATGCCTGGTGGTACAGAAGGCATGATTTTTCACTCTCTGCTAATAGAATCAAGCTTCTGGCTGCCACCAGTACAATGGTAGCACCCAGATTTCAGTTTCAGAACCTGTGGCAGATCTACCTGCCCCACCAGCTCAGTTTGTCTCAACCGATGAGCACTTTAATGTTGGTTTTCCAGGTCGATTACTTGGTAAGGCAACATCAATATCCTGGATATGGTATTTGCTAGTGATCCTCTGAAGCAAAATATGTACACATCAGGCTGTATATTTGCTAATTAAACAGTCCCCAGGGACATCAAGAAATCCAATGCTAAATAACCCTCTTGGAAAATGTTATTTCCTAACCAGCCCCAACTATTATGTACTAAGGTGCTTCCACAACCCATGACTTGTCTATGTCATGGTACCCCAGTGCCTTTATATGAGCACCAAGACATATCCACAGGTTAGTTGGCCAGAGTTTGATAAATGCTTGTGGCCAGGGAGAGGTTTTTTTCCTGTGCATCACTAACTTTCCCACACAAAAATGGGAGACTGAGACTCTATACAGTAGTCAACCAGCCTAAACTGGAAAACAGTGTTGTGTCATATACAGCCCTGAAACTGGCAGGCACTTAAGAGATTACCCATTCTAGCCCCCTCATATTAAAGGTAGAAAGAATGTATCTCCAAGCAGAGAAGTGATGTGATCAAGGTCACAGAGTGACTGACAGAGCTGGAACCTGAACCAAAGCCTTCCAACTCCAAGTTTGATGCTTTTTTAACCCACCTTGCTGCGTCCAGATTGCCTTCAGCCCTTGGACATAGAACTGGTTTTTGGAGCCAATATAAAGAAAAACACTAGAGAATGAGGCAGTCCTGCCTCCAGCACTGAGAAGGCAGGAGAATGACAACAGCCAGGCCACCAAAGTGTGTGTGAACTGGAGTATACATTGGTCTTAAAGAAAGGCAATCAAAGACCACTGCGCTATCATCTAACTAGAAGCACACAATGCAGAATCATCACAATATCAACCTGAAGTTCTTAAGTTCTTGCTCACTTTGCCTTTCTCTTTACTTTAAGCCTGTAGGCCAATCCTTTTCCTACAGTTTCCCTTTTTACATAATTAGGTACAACACCCCATTCCCAACTGAACATCTGTCTCTTCTTATAAATATGGCTTCCTATGGAAGAAGCTCAGCATCTAAGATGGATGTGTATCTCTGAGAGTTTTCTTGATAGGTGTACTAGCCCTGAGAGCCAGAAGACCTGAGTTCTGGCTCCAGTTCTGCTGGATGGCTAAGGGCTGAGTGACTGGCCCCAGTTTTACTGGATGGTAAGGATGGACTCAGTGACTGTCAATAAGGCATTTTCCTTTTCCCTGATTGAGGTTCCTCAACTGTAAAATGAAGGGATTGGACTAGACAGTGTCTAAGGTTCCTTCTGGTTTTAACGGTCTGTGACAATTGTTTTTAATTACTCATGAATTTTCTAACCTCCCATCTCTTCTTTCCTCTATTAGTCTAATAACACAATCATACTAAATTTACTAGGTACAGACACACCTATACACACTTCTGTACACATTTCTATGCTTCTATACACACTTTCTCAGCCAAGAATGAGTCAAGGTATACACATGCACATGTGCACTTAGTTTTGAAGAGGAAGTATCATCCAAGACCCTGTATGTGGTCTCACGTTAATTCAATATGCAATATAAATGTAGACAACACAGCCCTTTTTTCTTACCATTTGGAAAGCTTATTTCTGAAGGTGTGCCTTGTGCAGAGCCTAAAGATTTGAAAGTGGAGCTAGTTGCAGTTGACTTGAGGAATGGTGTCAACAGTTTGTGCTCAAAGGTTTTCTTTAGTCCCTCCTGTTTATATCCAACTTTAATCTGACACCGGCTGCTCGCATCTGAAATGATACCAAGAAAAGTTAAAAACATAAAACTCATCAAATTCTATACTTAAAGTGGTGAATTTTATGGTATATAAATTACACTTCAATAATCTGGTTTAAAAACACAAAGCTTGATGCACAGTGTTCATTCTGCGTACCTGAAGGTGTCAGCTTTTCTATGAAGTTGTAAGAAGTAGGTTTGTACTATAATGTGTGGTGTAAGAAGAGACAATTCACATACCTAGGATGCCTGCTTTTCCGAGAGCACAAGGACCAGCAGATTGCTGATATGGTCAGCATAAAGTGGGGAATGGGGGGAATCTCAGTGCTACTTGTAGAATCTTAGAGTTCAAATGCTGCCTTCACTAAAGAAAATTGATTAGGCTTTGTATTGAGACTGAGAGAAGCTGCCTGAATTGGATGGAAGATCCTTTTGATACATAGAACATCAGTTTGCCTGCACTGGAAACATTCTTAAGGGAAGCATCAGCGTTAAGAGGCAACATCTGAGTTCACTACAGCCCCCAGTTTGTGGGCCATCAGTACACCTGTGCAGCCCACTGGCCAGGCATCTTAGGAATGCTTATAAGTTCTCTCTATCTCCACCACCACTCCTTGCTTCCTATATCCACTCAACCCACTGTTGGCTACTAGCCAGAAGCCCCTGAGACCCAGTGCCTGGAACACAGTAGACATGCATTCAATGTTCTTTTAATTGAATTGAGACTGATGTGACAGTGAGGGTAAGCAATCCAAGGAATCTGGGCCAAAACAAAAGCATCCCTAGTTTAAAATATGGCCCAAGTCACATTCTTCATTTGACTTCATTCATCTCAGCTCAAAAGCACAAATCATTTTCACGACATGGAAACAGCCTGTGTTTTGATGCTGATATGCTGTATGTACTCAAGTTAGGAGACAAATTAATCTGATCAGTTTTGTAAAACATGTAAAATTCAAAGCTTCATCCAAACTGACATCTTACCAGAAGAGTTATCCAATCGCAACCACCCACAACAGAGGTGTATCTGCCACTGCTCCCGCACACTCTCCTTCATCACACAGTGAAACACAAAAATGAAGAATCCTAAGCCAGGAGAAGAAGGTCAGTCTTTTTCGGTTTCTTTCACCAGCTGTCACCAATGCCCTGACTCAGGTCTGCTCCTGTCATGAGAGATACTACTTTCAAGGAACCCCAGGACCACTACTGGCTTTCTGATCTTGTCTTTGTAGCCTCCCTCCCAAAGGCAAAAATGTCTATATCAAGACTTCATGTCAACCACTATTTTGTCCCGGGGCTGCTGTTCATCCTAGAGCATGAGAGGTAAGGTAGCCCCTCTCTGAGATTGCTTTCAATCATCCCCACAACCTGGCATTGGCATCCTTGTGTAGTTTCCTTCCACATTGGACCAATAGAATATAGCAGAAGGGATGGCATGTCACTTTCAAGATTAGGTTATAAAAGATCTCTCTCTCTCTCTCTCTCTCTCATATCACTCTGAAGGAAGCCAAGTATTTTGTCCTGAGGACATCCTGGCATCTCTGTGGAGAGGCCCACATGGTGAGGAACTGAGGCTTCCAGTCCACGACCATGTGGATGAGCCTTCCTGGAAGCACATTCCCCAGTCCCAGTCAAGTTTTTAGATCATTGCAGGCCCAGATGACAGCTTGACTACAACTTTACGACAGTCTCTGCGTTAGAAACACCCAGCTAAGCTGCTCCTGAATTCCTGATCCTCAGACACTGTGTGAGATAATAAATTTTTGTTGTTTTAGGCTGGTAAAATTTGGGGGTAATGTATTACATAGCAATAAATAGCTATTACACATGCTTTTTGGCATAATGACACCATGTGGAAACCATGGATTTGACCCTCAACTTCCAATGCCAGCCCTGATTTTGTCCTGCAAGGGGGAGGGAGGGGCTGAAAGTCTTTGTCAGCAGTGCTGGCCATTTCTCTTTCTCACCCTCTAAAATATCTCCTTGGAAGATAAAAGTATGACTTAAGATTATCTTGGCCAGGCATGGTGGCTCACACCTGTAATCCCAGCACTTTGGGAGGCAGAGGCAGGTGGATCACTTGAAGCCAGTAGTTCAAGACCAACTTGGTCAACATAGAGAAACCCCGTCTCTATTAAAAATACAAAAATTAGCTGGGTGTGGTGGCACATGCCTGTAGTCCCATCTACATGGAAGGCTGAGGCACGAGAATCACTTGAACCCAGGAGGCAGAGGTTGCAGTGAGCCGGAATCGAGCCACTACACTCCAGCCTGGGCGATAGAGCAAGATTATGTCTTAAAAAAAAAAAAATTATCTTGATTGCAAATTCCCTGGAAGACCAATTAGATTTCCTGCAGTTGGGGGTAGAATTGGCAGAAATAACTCCTGTCAATAGCCCGACTTATATTTATGGTCCATTACAAAAAGTCTTTATCCACAAAACCTTTCCAGATGCCTCAAACTGAAACTCATTTTTCCCACTTCTGAACTCTCATAACATTTTGTTTCTTGTATTGTTATATGTAGCCATACAATTATTCATCTATTTCCCATTTCTCCACCTAGCTGTTGAGTCTTTGAGGGCTGAGATATGTTTCCTTTTCATATTTATGCCATTTTGCCCTTCATCTTTAATGCACTAACTGCTGCAGCTCAATAAATGTATGTTGATTTGAACTCCAAGGCACTTGATACACAAACTCTCACATCCACCTACAACATAGTGATAACTGCTTGAGCCTCAAAATATTTATTCTGATCCAAGTGCAGTTTGGAGACCTTTATTCTCTATACAGGTTCAGCTTGCCTCTAAATTGGCCAGTTGTCCTGAAGGTAAATTAGTATCAAAGAGGTCTTAACCCATTGTAAACTGAGCACCAGTCTACTGTAAATGCCCCAAAGCAAATTTCAGCTAGAGCACTGCTGGAAGTAAAGATAACAAACCTGCACGTTGTGCACATGTACCCTAGAACTTAAAGTATAATAAAAAATAAATAAATAAAAGAATCTTGATGGAGGCGAGTGACAGTCTCCTGCCATATTCTGTCCTTGTTTGACCATACCTCCCACCAGCACCATGTTCAGTTTGGGAGGCTTTGTTTTAAGAGCAAGATGACAAACAGAAGTATTCAAGAATACAGTGAAGAAGGATAGTGAAGAAAAGCTGAAAGAGCTGGGATGTTGTATCCAGACCAAAAAAAAAAAAAAAAAAAAAAAAAAAAAAAAAAAAAAAAAAAAAAAAAAAAAAAAAACCTTGGAGTGGAAAACATAGAGTGAGAAGAGATGGTAACTTAGCCACAGATCTGAAAGGGCTGCCATGAAAAGGACAAATTAGGCTTGTATCTGTACAGTTGCCCGGTTAGAACCAGGAGAAATGGAAGAATGTTCCAGAGCAACCACGTACTAACAAATCACAGCTAGTGTTTATTTGGCAATAAGTATATGATAGGCATTGTACTATTAGTCTCATTTTTATAGTTGAGGAAACTCGGAGTCCAAGAAGTCTAGTAAACTTGACCCAGGTCACAGAGCTAACATTGAGCTGGCAGCACCAGTTCCGAATACAGGCAGTCTGACTATAGAGCCCAAGGCCTTAACTACTGTACTATACTAACCTCAGGTAAGGAAAACCGGTACCACATCAGAGCTGATAAATGCTTTGCTTTACGGAATGGTGAGCCCTCAGTCTATGGAAAGTTTCAGGCAGAGGCAAGTGACTTCTTGTCACTCGATGGGAAGTTTGATTGGGAAGATCTTGGCTCCCTAGCCCCAGCCCTGAGACTCTGATTCCAGATGGGAGGCTAAACGGAATGGCATGTAAACGGAATGGCATGTCTCTCTAACTCTCCCAAAAGCTTTATCCCCATGTGTAACCAAACAACTGCGGGGATGAATTCAGCAGTGTTTGCTGTTTTTCTGAGCAGCAGCCACCTGGAAGGCGGCGCAGCACCCCGAGGAGAGCAAACCACAGTCTCAGAGCAGGCAAAACTCCTCCAACTTCAGTATGTACAAGGGGTGACAGTGACATCAAGCACCTATTACTACTCTGATTTCTTGCATGGAGTTTAGTTTTCAGACTTAAAGGTTATTCTGTGAATTCCAATGAGCTGCCTGCCAACTCTCCCCCTCTGCCTGACAGCTTTCCTTTTCCTTTCCCATAACAGATTGATCTGCTTACTCACTAGGAAAACATAGGCATGAGGGAAGATGTCAGGTTTTTGTCACCTGCAGTTTTATTTGTGCATTCTTCCTTCACAAATAGCTCATCATGAGCATAATTTTTCCCACTTGACCACAGGTCACCCCCATCCCCTTCAGCCAGCGTTGCAAGCTTGTCATTTGTCTTTTAAATGACTACTTTGTTCACTTGTTCCACCATTTGTTTTGGAAGTTATTCGGGTCATGTGTGTGTGTGTGTCTTGAATTTGAAACTCTGAGCTCTGAAAACTCCCTTGCTACAAGATGGTACATGCTATCTTGTAGTCATTTCAGGCAGGACTGGCAAGACTTTGTGCTTGATGGACATAAAGCATATCTGACAGACAGAGACAGCTTGGCTCTTTTGGTGCTGGATCTATGGGACTTTGATTTTAGTTTTCAAGAAATACACAGTTAGAACACTTATATACTGTTGGTGGGAATGTAAATTAGTTCTGTCACTGTGGAAAGCAGTTTGAAGATTTCTCAAATAAATTAAAACAGAGCTACTATTTGACTCAGCAATCCCATTATTGGGTATATATCCAAAAGAAAACAGATCACTCTACCAAAAAGACACATGCACCCTTATGTTCATTGCAACAATATTCACAATGGTAAAGACACGGAATCAAACTAGGTGTCCATTAATGGTGGATTGGATAAAGAAAGTGTCTACATAGCCACCATGGAATACTACTCAGCTATAAAAAAAGAATGAGATCATGTCATTTGCAGCAGCATGGATGCAGCTAGGGGCTATTACGCTAAGTGAATTAATGAAGGAACAAAAACCAAGTACTGCATGTTCTCACTTAAAAGTGAAAACTAAACATGGGGTACACAAGGACATAAAGATGGCAACGGTAGACAACTGGGGACTATTAGAGGGGAGAAGAGGGAGAAAGTAAGGATTGAAAAGGTAACTATTGGGTTCTATGCTTACTACCTAGATGATGGGATCATTCACACCCAAAACCTCAGCATGACATAATATACCCAGCTAACAAACCTGCACATCTACCCCCTGAATCTGAAATAAAAGTTGAAAAGAAAAGAAATATCCTATTAAATTCTGCTTCTATCCATGCAGTTTCCTTCCTTAGATGCTACTTTCCACCATAAGAGTGGTTTTGAAAACACCCCTGCCCCTCCTTTTTAAAATCAGAACTGCCTGGCTTTCTTGATCTTTTGCCAGCTTTCCTTTAACCCCTCTTTCCACAGAGTGAGTCCATTTTTCCTCAGAATCACTGAGCCAAAGAGAAGCCTGGAGTTACCACTGTGGAGGAAGTCTTCACAGGCACTTGGGTTCTAATCCGTTTCCATGGACATTCTACACCATGACTGGTTAGTTCTTGAGGTTAGAGCATCAGGTTAGAGTACTGTAGTGTGGGCCAGGCAGTTCTATCCACAGAAAAAGTGTAGAACCATCACCAGGGCCTACACTAGAATACAACCTTCAGTTCTACACTAGAATTCAACCAAGTGCCAGTAGCCTCAAAGGGAACCAAGAGAGGGTGGTATTGAGAGTTTCTAAAAATTCCATTCCTACTACCAGAGGCAATAAAAATGGCATGTGAAGGAAGAACAACACATTTTGTGACTTCTTATATTCCAATTAGAACATGGCTGTATATGGTTGGCAGGATCTGGTGGGACAGAAAGTTTCCACTGATCCACCTCATTGCTTAAAATAAGATGATTTCTTGAGTCATAAAACATAAATGCAAAAACCATGCCTTCTGCTACATTGCTTCCCCCCACTCCCCGCAGCACTTTGCAAGTGCCTGGAATATAATAACTGCATGCCAATTTATTTTTCTCAAGGTTCCTCAGGGATTAACAATGACCACAATAAAAGGTTCAGAGGTTTTTAAGACACTACATTAAAACAAGTTTTTAAAGACAATTTTTTTTTTGTAATAGAACTTTTACCATGCTAATGTACATAGTGCTATTCCAAGAAAGGGGGAATGTAATTTGCCACATTTCCCAAAGTTATTTGACCATAGAACTTTTTCCTTGCAGGAGCATCCCATGGGATCATCAGTGGGCTTCAGTATGGAAAAGAAGGGTTTATTGAATGAAAAAAAAAAAATAGCGGAGAGCACGAAGGGAGAGTCTAACTCAATGAAATGCCAAGTTGACCCTCAGCCTGTCCCTACTGGAGTAGCCCAGATGGACCGGACCAAACTTGAGGATAAAAGTACGGGGTAGAATTAGAGACTCACATAAAATAATTTTGCAGGCCTCTTCCCCTCAGTATTTTTAATAGGCAAAATCAGGTTAAAATGAACATCAGCAATTACTCAGAGTTACATGAACCAGATCCCTAGCTTTCTTTTCTTTTCTGTTTTTCTTTTCTTTTCTTTCTTTCTTTCTTTCTTTCTTTCTTTCTTTCTTTCTTTCTTTCTTTCTTTCTTTCTTTCTTTCTTTCTTTCTTTCTCTCTCTCTCTCTCTTTCTTTCTTTCTTTCCTTTCTTTCTTTCTTTCTTTCTTTCTTTCTTTCTTTCTTTCTTTCTT
>NW_012104876.1:257504-267732 GCF_000951045.1 Mandrillus leucophaeus | reverse complement strand
TCTCTTTCTTTCTTTCCTTTCTTTCTTTCTTTCTTTCTTTCTTTCTTTCTTTCTTTCTTTCTTTCTTTCTTTCTTTCTTTCTTTTTTTCTTTGACAGAGTCTCTCTCTGTTGCCCAGGCTGGAGTGCAGTGGCACGATCATAGCTCACTGCAACCTCTGTCTGCCGGAGTTCAAGCGATTCTCCTGCCTCAGCCTCCCAAGTAGCTAGGATTACAGGCGCATACCACCATGCCCGGCTAATTTTTATATTTTTTAGTAGAGACGGGGTTTCACCATGTGGGTCAGGCTGGTCTCAAACTCCTGACCTCAGGTAATCCGCCCGCCTCAACTTCCCAAAGTGCTGGAATTGCAGGCATGAGCCATTGCACCCAGCCCCTAGCTTTTACTTCTCATGCCATCTTTTGTCGACCATTTCATCACTTCATTGACTATTTGTTCATTTCATCAGAATAAAGGAAAATAATTAAAAGAACTCTATCTAGGGCCTTTAGCTTAGGATCATCTAATTCAACCAATTGTGGTAACTTTTTAAAGGTTGCCTTATAGCAAAATCAAGGCTACAACCTTGGCCTTTCCCATAGCCCTTTGCTTTTAACCTTCATTCCTGTATGAGTCTATGATAGTCTAGCCTGGCTCTTCCCCAAAATATTAGGATATCTGATGCAGATAGAGTCTATGGGGCCAAAACTTTAATGTTTCTGCTTTCCAGTTAATTGCTATGTTTAGCTGGATTGTGCACTTCAAAATATCAACATGAGTGTGAATCTGTACATTTTTTAGCACAATGTGTTGATACAATGAACACTGTATGAAGTATTGCCAATCAGTGTTTGATATAGGCGTTTCCAACTACCTAAAGTTGAGTTACCTATCTGGGCTTCTCCCTATACCACTGAGTAAGAGAGAGTGGGCTGTGTGTGCATTTAATGAAGACTAACATCTAGTTAATGTTTCCAACAGGTGAGATTATTTTCCACAGCAACAAAAGCTTTGCTGGAGCTGTAGCTGGCCACGGAAAAGGCAAAAAAGCAGCAGTTACCTTGCAAAGTGTTAAAAATGGCAAAAAGATACAAGAAAAAGATTCTCACAGGTCCCCAGGCAAAAAAGGCAAACCCCCAGGTGAGGCCAAGTAAGAATGTCAGGCTCGTTGTGCCTTTGAGGTCATGCAGGATCATCTTCCGACGAGTCTTCTGGCTTTGGGATTTCACAGAATTCAGTTGAACAAGAACAGTGCAGAACATGGAGAGATTCATGAGAAATATGAGGCAAAAATAAGCCACCACTGAGATGTAAAAGATAGAATCATCTTTAATCCAACAACTGTAAGAAACAAAGAAGACTATCATGAGATAGGGAAACATAAAGTCCTATTTCTCAGAGACTGAAGATCATCTAGTCAATTTTATTTCACCCTAAGGGCATCTAGCCCTAGAGAAATGAACTGGACAGAGTTCACTCACACCAACTGGAGGCAGAGCTGGGACAAGAACCTCAATCTCCTGAACCCCACTTCAGGGTTTTCTCCAACACTAAGTCAGAAATCCTAGAGGATGGTTTCTGCCATCCTCTAGGATTATGCGGAACCCGTCAGTCCAATTCCCTAGGAAATGGTTCTATTCGTTAATAGCAGAAAAACGAATGATACATTTTCCCCCGAAGTGGCTCTCTGTCGCCGCGCTCCCCACACCGCCCCCGCATGCCCTCCCCTCCAACACCTTACACCTAAGCTCTTATTTGCAGGATGAATTCTACTTTACATGATAAATATCACAGTGAAAGGATGTGAGCAATGAGTGGCTTTTCTGAAAGCTATATCAAACAATGGTGAAATTATGAAAGTTAATGAAAATGCTACACAAAAAGAGAACAGCTCTAGGTGTACTGCTTTAAAATATGATGTATTTGGATGACAAAGGCAACACTGGCCACTGGATTGATTAATGACTCTATAGTTTTTATTAAAGAAAAAATATGCAGTGATTCATATGAACAAATATTCCAGTTAATAACATTTGCAATTACTGGAGGCATTTTCCCTGATTTTTGAACACGGAGAAGATTGACTAATTTAACTGTGTGTCAACTGAACTCTCTTTTCTAAAACCAGGAAAATCTCTTTTGGTCATGTTGTTTATGTTGGCATGGATACTTTCACTTATGTGTGAGTTTGTCTCTGTGTGTGTGTTGCAAACATGTTAAAAAACATTTAATTTTCCTAATAGATTCTGATACCTAGAGTTCCCTGAATATTATCAGCATCCTTAAAGGATGCTATAGAAAACTGTTAAAATGAGATAGTGTTATATGTTTGGGTAGAGAATCACCTTCAAGATATATTGTTAAGTGGAAAGACCAAGGTGCCAAATGGTGTATATCTACCACTTGGGTAACAAAGTGTGCAAGAGAATATCCATACAAATTTGATCTTTGGTAATAAATTGGTAATAAGAGTTACCTCAGGAGGGAAACTGGGTAGCTGGAGTTTGGAAGTGGGGCTTATTTTTCATCCTCTACCCTGTTGTACATTTGGATTTTGTTCCATGTGCATGAATTACTTCTTCAAAATATAATTTGAAAAAAAAAAAACTATTAGAGCAGTCTGCCTCTTATTAACCAAGTCACATCTGAAAAGTCTCTTTTGGGAAAAAGTGGAGTTGATTTTGTTCTGGTTTTGCTTTAGCTCTTGCTTTTGATGGTTCAAGAAGAGTCACCATTAGGTAGACACTGGGGACCTTTTAAGTCACAAAACAGGCAAGGGGGGAGGTTGGAGCGGGAGATAAGAAGGAAGGGAAGAGAAAATGGAAGAGAAAGAAAAGATAACAAGGAATTTTAATTAGAAAGCATCTGCTATAAAGGGCAAAATAATTTTGACCCGCTGGAAACTGTCATCTCAATATGAAAGACGGGGGAGTCTTGGAGCAGGACCTCCTACATTTGATTCCAGTCCAGTGGGAGAGGAAATCTATAGTGGAAGAACTTGAGAGGCAATGATAAAAAGAATGGAATAATCAGAAGTGTAAAATGAGATTGTGCAGCCTAAAGGACCGCAGGGCAACTGTCTACACGCCTACACGCCTGTAAAAGAAGGTTTTGGAGAGGTGGGGTGAAGTGAATTGCTACTCTCGTGTGATTGTGGTTGACAGAACTAAAGAGATGAGCTTATACATCAAATGGGATAAAAAGAAAAAAATGAAAAGAAACAAGAAAACAACAAAGCTGAGGCCGTTTACAAAGGAAAGCTGTTTAGCATTCTTCAGGGAAGACCTTTGTTGCTGAAAGGTAAAAAATGTTTTCCAAATCATCTCAGAATTTCCTTGTAGTGGCCACTAACTCTTTGCAATGACCTTTGCAATGTGTGAGCTTTGTAATCACAATATCTGCCAGTTACACAGCATTTGCCACAGAACAGGCAATATGCTGAGCACATTACATATATGATATCATTTTAATTTGCACAGGACGTTAACAGGAAACATTATTATTCCCATTTTCCAGAGGAGGAAATTGAACTAAAAAGTAAAGTAACTTGCCTAAGGTCATAGAGGACCCAGGCAACTAACCATTACATAAATGTAGCCTTGACTATGCTTAGGGCAAAAGGGCTTAGGCTGATTTCTTCCTGAAGCCAGAGTCAAGACCAATCCCAGGCAAGAACGCTTTACCATACCTTGCTGGGCCAGAGCCCCACCACTAGAGAAAGAGATGCTGGTACTTACAATGGAGTTGTTGGGCTCAGAGTTCCATACAGATCTTTTTTCACACTGACTGTGATTGCCACCATGATTGCTGGGATTCCTGCAGTGGGAAAGCAAGTCAGAAGCATTTCTTCAGGTAGCAGGGAGGCATCCTAATCAATGACTGTGGGTGATGATACACTAAGACACTGTTTAAATGAGCCACAGATGTGTGGGCATCAAAATACTATTGTTTGCAAAATGTTTGTGAATTCTTCCGAGTTAAACATTTCTAGGAGTTCTCCAATCTGCTAAACTAGACAGCATGCCAATGGCTCCAATACAACACCCACCAGTTATTAAAAATAGCTCAAGTGCCAAAAAATCAACTTGGCAAAAGAAGTATCTAGTTGATTGGAATGCAAGTTCGCATCGAGCATTTCTTCTTAGATGATAAGCCTCTAATTTTTACTCCCTTTCCACATCGCCCCTTCTTTCCCAATAGCTTTTTGTCTAGGTCACCTTAGGGGAAGGGCACAGGCAATCAGCTGCAGCCTTCAGTGCTTTTTTGACAGGGAAACTGTTTCCACACTCGTTACTAGTTTGACATTTTGACTAGATCGACCAGTTAACAACCACTCAATTCAGTCAGACTATAATAAAGCAATCAGTTCAGTCGAAATGGTCAAACGTGAGGAGAGTATAGACACAGGGTTTAAAAATCCAATTTCATGTACATTTGCAAAACTTAAATGATTTCTTTATCTCTCAATTGCATTTCTCCTAGACTAAGAGCATACACCTACATACATTTTAGGGGTTTTGTTACATGCTTTCCAAAGCTGTTCCAAAGCCCAGGATGCCAAGTATCTTGAAAAATCCTCCACTGTCCCATTCTGTGATAAACAGGATAGTCCCTTCAAATCTGTAGAGCCCACCCCAAGCACAGCACCTAGAATGCTGCAGATGTTTTTAAAAATACCCCCGAAGGCTGGAAGGGAGAGACAGAGGAAGGCCTCATCTTTAGGATGGAAGTTGTGTGGCAGTCTTCAAGCTGTGTTTACATATTGAAAATTTTTTTTTTAAAAAAAGATCCCTTCGGTTGTTATTTTAAAAATATAAACAAATCTACTGTCTTGGACAGGGATTCATTAGGTTGGTGCAAAGGTAATTGTGGTTTTTGTCATTAAAATAAACCTTTCCAACAGGTTGCTTTGGCATTCATAAGGCAGAACTCCAAACATAAACAGATGTTAATATCTATTTTCCTTATAGTTGATTGCTTTTGTCTAATATTGAAATGCTCCAAAACTCCCTGTAGTGGGACAGCTCAGCTGTGGCTTCCTGGTGACCTTGCATGTATGCACATAGACCACGCAGGTAAAGGCTTATCTGAATTTGGGCGGTGTGCCCTGCGGACCTCCACAAATTCAAGAAGATGGGAGGCCTGTGGGGAGGTGCTCCAGGGCCATCTCCTATTCACCTCCCTGTCTCCTCCAGGAGGCTGTCAGGAGACAGCTTCTCATCATCTCCCACGGCTCTGCAGAGGTGTGGGCCTTTGTACCCTGCCCCCTCAGAATAGGGCAGCAGAATAGGAAACAGCATCACTTCCATTTAAAACCAGCTCCTCAGCCACCGGGAATCCTACAAGTCATGTGACAGTCATCCATTCCCTTTGTTTTGGTGTCGTTCTTTTTAGTGTAGGGGACAAGAACATGAAAGCTGGCACTTTTAGGTACCCTTCCTTTCACAGTTTATGTAAGTAGTAAACTGAACCTAATAGTGGCTTATTGTATCTTTCTTTACTGATTGAGCCAGTCAGACTTCTCAGCTTGTGTGTGTAACTAAAGTTTTCCTGCTTCCAAGTACCAAACTTTAGCCTTTCCTGCCTCTCCTTGTAACCCAAGAAATGTATATGAAATTAGAAGATCAAAGAGATAAGAAGTGAGTCCTGGAGGAAGGGCTTAAAAAAGAAGCTGGGAATGAGTGACGATCAGGCAGAAGTAAAGCCAGGATGGAGTGACATTTACAGCCTTTTCACAGTTGGCCATATTATCTGCTTTTTGGATTATTCATGAAGGCTCTCCCACATTTTTCAATCCTCTGATTGAATCAAGATGAGGGACACAAGGCTCTAAGGGGAGTGTATCAACTGCTTTTGGCTCTGTGTTTCTGATGGATTCCAAAGTGTACTAAAACAAGCTTTTAGATTATGATCTGTTCAGTATTTGCCTGTCTCTGCTCCCCACATTAGCATAGATAATAGCACTGACTGTGTATCCAGTGAAAGCATGTACTATGTTAATGAACTCATTAAAGGGATGAGTAGCTAATTAGGAGGGTATTGTCTTCACAAAGGCAGTGGAAGATAAAATCTGTGTTCCTATGTACCCTAGGTATGCTACTTAATGTATATCTCCTACGCATCTAACACATTGTCTGAACCCAAAATCTGCCTTGAATACACAAGAGAGAGAGGAAAGGAGCTGAGCTGACCATGACAGTTAGAAATGCAGGAAACAAGCCAATGAAATGACATTTGTGTTCAGAAAGATCTATGCTGAGGACCATTCCTGGCTTCTTCCAAGGCCAGCAGTGATCATCACAGTCATGAGGTGTGATGAGAATCAGGTTCTGGCTGACCCAGCACTCTTTCACCCATTTCAAGTCTTTTCCCTTTTCCTTAAACAATATGGCAAGACCATAGAGGTTAGAAGTCCAAACTATGGAGACAAACTCCCTGGCTCAAATCCCAGCTCTCTTGCTTACTAACTGTGTGAGTTTTGGCAAATTACCTAATTTTTCTGTGCCTCAGTCTCCTCATCTATTAAATAGGAATAATGATAGAATCTATCCCATAGAGATATTATGAGGATTAAATGCATATGTAAAGCACTTAGAATAGCATCTGGCACATGTAAGTGCTACCTAAGTGTTAGCTGTTTTATCAGTATTTGTTGTGACTGTAACTTCTGCAAAGGAAGAGATAAAATCTATTCACTACTGTAGAGTCAGCACTTAGCACAACATACAATAAGTAAGTGCTCAATAAATATTTGTGCACCAACTCCTCGCCATAAAGGTTAAAAATTGAATTAATAGAGCAATACAGGCAGAAAAAAAAGATGCATGCCCAAACACCAGCAAGGCCATCCTTAATTTTTTACCTGTGATATTAACAGAATCTAACAGAGCTAGAATTAGAAAGACAAACTTAAGACATAAATATCAAAAACAATGGCAGATATACTTACCCCAACCAACTAGACAAAATTTAAGTATATAATTTGGAATGTATATGTTGAAGACTTTGACTAGAGCCAAATACATGTGGACTGCCTCCAGGCCCATCCAAGTAAAAGAAACAAGCAGGAAGTAATGAAGCGCCACTGCAGCTGTGATACAAACTCCCGCCTTCTGAAATGATGACAACCAAGAATTGACCAGAAATACCAGGTTTAGCATCAGTAGTGCTATGCACAGGTTGATCAGAATTTTGGCAGGATAATCTTTTCGAAGTTTGCTAAAAGAGAAAGTACAAGGTTAAGTTAGGTAAAGTCTGTTTTTTTTTTTTTTTAATTAAACATTGCCACATCTTATCTACATAATAAGTGAAAGAATAAAAGAATTACTCATCTTTGCTTATACTTTGAAGTCCCCCATTCTTTTTCCAGGTAGAGTCGAAGTATAATAAACATAGTGACCTTAACTAACAGAAATAATAATAGCCTCTCTCAACTACACACTTGAGAGAGGCTATTATTTTTCTTTTTATCTTTTAGAAAGAAAGAAGGAGTTTCCTAGGTATTATGATTCTATCACCACTGCTTCAGCAGGCTGGAGCTACATATTACCAAATAGCAGGATGACTATGGAAACCATTCCAAGTAGAGCTACTTGGATAGTTCTAAAGATCCCAACATATGGCCTCATGGAAATATGGCCTTAAGTTTTATTAAGTGATTGCAACTGTACTTTGCAGAAACTCACCCAATATTTTTCAGAATAAAAAATATGTATTACCCCCTTTGATTATTTTACACTCTTATTAATTATTTATTGATTTAAATTTTGCTGTTTTCATTTAGTGTGAATTGTTTTCCTGAGGTTATAGTAAAGTGCACAAGTGTTAACTATATAACTTGATGGATCTTTACATATGTATATACCTGTGGAACTTCGACACAGATCAAGAGGCAGAATATTTTCAACATCCTAGAAAGCGCTTTCATGCTTCTCCCATTCAATATCACCCACCACAGGTAATCAATACTCTCACTTCTATCCCCACAGATTTCACCTGCGTTTGGAACTTTTTGTAAATGGAACCACACAGTATGTTGTCTTATTTTTCTGGCTTCCTTTGCTCAATTCTGTGTCTCTGAAATTTAGATATTATGTTGTATTGTATAGAAGTAATTCATTTCTTACTGCTGTGTAGCATTCCATTTTACAAATATATCACAATTTATTCATCCAATCAACTGTTAATGTAAATTGGGGTTGTTTCTAATTTGAAGCTACTGTGACTGAAGCTGCTATAAATATTCTTGTACATATCTTTCAGTGGACATATGTACTCATTTGTCTTGAGTATATATCTAAGAGCGAAATTTCTGGGTCAACAGCGAGATGTATATTTATATTTAACAGGTATTGCCAAAGAATTTTCCAAAGTGTCTGATCCATTTTACATTCCCACTAGCAAATGTACGAGTTCCAGTTGTTCAACATGCTTGTTGACACTTGCTATTGTCCTTATTTTTAATTTTAGCTATTCTGGTGGGTGCAGAGAAGTATATAACTGTGGTTGTAATTAGGATTTCTCTGATGAGTAATGATGTAAAGAACTTTGTCATATGCTTATTGGCACCATCTGGTAAAGGTTAGGCTTAGGCACGGATATTCTCTTTTGTGAGGTGCCTGTTCAAGTCTTTTGTCCATTTATAAACTTTATTGTCTTTTGCTTTTTGATTTGTGAGAATTATTTACACATTCTGCATACAAGTCTTTTATCTGATATACGCATTGTGATTATCTTCTATGTAAGGTTTGCCTTTCACTATCTGAATTGTGTCTTTTGATTAAAGAAGTTCTTAATAAAGTCTACTTTATCAAATTTTCTTTCAGGGTTGGTGTTCTTATATCCTACAGAGAAATATTTTCCTATCCCAACTCTCTTGTTTTACAAAAATCCAATTAAAATATTTTTAGAGGAGCCTTGATGTTTTGTTTTTAACCTGTCCACTTCATAATCTAATGGATCCAACTTCTTCCTATTGTGATGTGTTCATGAAATTAACAAAGTTACAATGGTAATAGCATCCATCAAACCAAATTAAACGTACTCAGAGCAAGGCTGTATCAACTTACTGAAAAGCTATGTATGTCACCACTGCAACACCCAGGAAAATGGAGGAGATTCCACATCCGGTGTATGTTATAAGCGCTAATATCTGTTCATTCACTGTATCCACTGTAGATCTGGATAAATCCTAAGGAACACAATGTGTTGTGTTTTACACATTCACCAGAGCAAGTTTATGGCAAAATGCTTCCAGTGTTCACTAACGGTAAGTTCCCAGGATGTATAACATTTCTGCCATAGCTCTTCTAAAACCAGATTATGTGAATGGATATACGATAAGACCTAATATTATTTGTTGAGTATGCCTAGTTCAACTGACTGTGTACAGAGCATGGGGAGCCATCAATAGCATTGGAAGAGCATTTAGTCCTTGGCTTCATCATCATTAACATGTTCTACATTTAAAATATAATGAAACTAATAGATGTGAATTTGGGATGCAAAGTGAATAATTATCTGAACTGAGCATCTCAAAACACTACACAGAACAGAAAAAAAAAAAAGATCCTTTTCCTTAGACCTTAAATAGCTTTCACAAAATTAACAAATAAAATGGACCTTAGAGATCACAAAGTTCAGTAATTTATTAATTAAGTACCATTAAAGATCTGAAATGACATGCAAAATTATTTGAATATATGTGTGCACTGGTCTAAGAAGAAGGTCCAAAGCTTTCATCAGATGATTAGAGATTCATGACTCATAAAAGGTTAAGAAGCAGTATTTACTTTGGTAGTCCTCAACCAGGAGTGATTTTACTCCTCTCCCAGGGACATTTTGCGGTATCTGGAGGCATTTTTGGTTGTCACAACTGGGGAAGGTGCTACTGGCATCTAGTGGGGAAAGACCAGGGATGCTGCTAAACATCTCACAAAGCACAGAACAACCCCCCACGACAAAGAATTATTTGGGGCCCGGCGGGGTGGTTCACGCCTGTAATCTCAGCACTTTGGAAGGTTGAGGTGGACGGATTGTGAGGTCAGGAGATCGAGACCATCCTGGCCAAAATGGTGAAACCCCGTCTCTACTAAAAAAATACAAAAATTAGTTGGGTGTGGTGGCAGGCACCTGTAATCCCAGCTACTGGGGAGGCTGAGGCAGGAGAATTGCTTGAACCCAGGAGGCAGAGGTTGCAGTGACCCGAGATTGTGCCACTGCACTCCAACCTGGTGACAGAGCAAGACTC
>NW_012104876.1:193504-257454 GCF_000951045.1 Mandrillus leucophaeus | reverse complement strand
AAAAAAAAAAAAAAAAAAGAAAAGAAAGAAAGAAAAGAAAAAGAAAAAGAACTATTTGGCCAGAATATCAATAGTGCCAAGATTGAGAAACCCTGGTGTACTCCAGTCATTCACATTTCAGAAGAAAAATCTAAGATCCAAAAGAGGGAAACAACCTGACCAAGATCACATAGCTAGTTACAGACAGAGCTGGAACAAGAACCCTGGTCTCTCTCTCTCTCTGTTTTTTTTTTTTTTTTTTTTTTTTTTTTTGAGACAGGGTCTCACTCTGTTGCCCAGACTGGAGTGCAGTGGCCTGATCATGGCCCACTGCAGCCTCAACCTCCCTGGACTCAGGTGATTCTTCCCACCTCAGCCTCCCGAGTACCTTGGACTACAGACACATGCCATCATGCCCGGCTACTTTTTTTATTTTTATTTTTTGTAGAGACAGGATTTTGCCATGTTGCCCAGGCTGGCCTTGAAATCCTGGGCCCAAGCAATCCATTCACCTCGGCCCCCAAAGTGCTGGGATTACAGGTGTGAGCCATGATGCCCAGCCAACCCCAGTCTTTTGACTCCCACTGTAGTGTTCCAGCCAATTTGGAGGGAGTTGAACAAAATTATTACAATTCAACAAGTATCAATTGAGTACCACTTACTTGTTGAATAGATATGGTTTAAAAATAAATATAAAACAGACCCACAGCCCTCAAAAAGCTAACCATTCTTTGTGGGAACAAGTAACATATGACACATTCAGATAACAGTATATAATAAAGTCACCTAAGAAATCCAGGAAAGTATTCTGATGTGGGTAGAGAAGAAGGAATACATTTGATAGTCCTTTGGAAGAAAAACTCAACAAATACCTATGATCCTTCTTACATTTAAATATTTTAATGACCAGACCCTTTAATCCAGCAATTCTACTTCTGTCAACTTATCCTGCAAAAATACTTACACCAGTGTTCGAGGACACATGAGTAAGAATGTGTATTACAGAAATGTTTGTAATGAGAAAAACAGCAACAGCTATAATGTCCACCAGTCAGGAATTAGTTAAATTTATTGTGTTAAACCCAAACAATGGTATACTATAAAGGTATTTTAAAAATTGAAGTATAATAGATAGATACACATTTGCCTGAAAGTTGTGCAATATATGTTGTTAAGTGAAAAAAGCAATTGGTAAAAACAGTATGAATAATTTGATGCCATGTTTATAAAACAAAGCAAAAACATACATTAATATATACACAGGAAAAAAACCTAAATTAATATACACGTTAGACTGTTAAAGGTGGTGATCACTTGGGAGGGAGGCTACAGGGACCTTTTCTGTACTGTTTGAAATTTGAGAAGCAAGCATTAATTGTATAAGGAGAAAAAATAAATAAATATTTGTCTCAATCTGCTCTACTTTGGATGAACAAATTGGAGGGGGGCTTTTCTTTTCCAAATGCATACCATTTTTAAATAACAATTCACACATGTATTACTGGTCTAATAAAAATTCTCAAACTTCCATCAAGGAGTGACTAAGAGACAACTCACCATTAAGACTCCAAAATGGGTGAGATGGTCACACTGACAGATTGTGTAATTTACGTTTGTTTCCTTTACTTTACAGCCTGATGAATTCCATCCACCCAGCCCATCTGTAGGTGACAGAAGGAAATTTCAAAGCAATTTTGTTTTTCTCAGAAATGTTTAACTTTTCATTATATGCACTATTTAAACGTATGTTATAATTAGTATTATTTGCTAAGACAGCAAGATTAGGGGTATAATTGAACACTGAAATTAAATTAAGTCTAATAGACTAAACTGACTTTTTGGGGACTTCGTAAATGGCATAACTTCTTCAGCTCTCACTTTTCCAGTTCTTGTACCATACCTCTATAAATTAGGACAGACTCTAACCATGAACAAAAGTCCTGCCACCACACTACAGTGATAAAGATTTTTTTAAAAAGTGGCCAATAAATAGGAAGCAGGCAGATCTGGAATCTTTTTAAGGACATGGACATATGGAATATAGGCTGACACTTGAGCTTACTCAGAGGGACTGGAATAGACATCTGAAAACCCAGCTGAACCCGCAATTCAAAGGGTCTCAAGTGCTTTGAACCAAAGTCAGATCATGGTCTAGAACTCTGCAGGGCCAATTAGAGCCTCTGCTCTACTGGACACCTGGCTAGTTTCTTCTGATCACACTCAGGGTTTAGAACTAACACTTATACTTCCACAACCTGTAGATCTCAGGTACTAGACCGGATTGAGAGTAGAACTACACGAGTGGCACTAGACCAAAGGGGTTATCCCAGGGCAGGCAGCTAAGTGTGGTCAACATTTGTCCATCTGGGATAATGCCAAAGGTTCCAGAGGTTCTAGATGCATGGGACAAAGGTGCAGGGGCAAAGGGTGACCTGAGATTAGCCCAGTAATTTGCATTAATGAACACAGAGATCAACTTATTGAGGTTGTAGGGGACAAAGCTCATCACTTTATAGGAGTTTTATCCTGAGAGACTTGGAAGGAATCAGGAAAGGGCAGGCAGTGTTATTTTTGTCTGTAAGAAAGAAGTAGTATTCTTATACCCTAGGGAGCCAAATGGGAAGAGAATTTCCATTTTGTCCCAGAATTCCAAGGATAGTGAAAAAGGGAAAGGTCCTAGGCAGAGTTTCCACAGGCAGAAGGACTCCTCACTTAGCCACTCCTGGCGTTCTTAGGGAAATTGATTCTGTTTGGAAATTGTCTGACATTTGGTGATAACCCTGGATATTTCCAGTGAAGATGGCAGGCCTAAGAGCAAATCAGTCAGCAATGACCATTCCCAGTCTCTTTTACTATCTGTCTCCAAAGACTCATGCTTATTCCAGCAATTAGGATCCTTAGAGACCAACCAAGAAGTTTCATCTCCTCAATGAAAAGATAAAAAGACTGGGGCTCAGAGGGGGTAAATTGCTTACCCAAGGTCACACAGTCAGTCTAAAAGAGGTGAGGAGAAAAAAAAAGGGAAGGAGGTTGTAGATCTCGCAAAACTCTGTGGGAAAGCCCACATAAAGAACCAGGTATTCCTTCCTCAACTTTCTTCAAACAACTCAAGGTTACTCTGCGCTGGGCCTTCCAAATTTCTTTCTTCCAACTTTGCTTACCCTCGAGTTGTGTGATTTTTCTGATTTCCCAAATAATTATCTTTGGGGCCTAAGATACTTATCATAAGCTCCTATACTCTTCAGGAAACTGCGGGTAAGGAGCAATTAGTTATTGGGCATGATTGGAGCACTGTAGTCCCAGCACAAATTGAGAGATCTTACCTATCAAAAAGGAAAGTTGTCTTAATTCCCATGCCCTAATTTGATATAAAAATCATATCCTGTATCTTGGTCATTCAGAATGCTCTGTAGGGTCTGATAAGACAGTAGCTTGAGCACAACTCCTTCCCATTTAACTGCCAAGTGGGAAAATGGTCTGGGGCAAAGTCAAAGTTGCTAGCAAAAATACTTACTATTATTCTCAAAATCCCAAAAGGCACAGTGAACTTGACCATAATTCTGGAAAAAAGGAAATCAGAGGTAAACACCTTGCTTTGTGATATTTACCATATAGTAACATATACACACAAGTGTTTTCTTCTCAATACGTTTTCCCATGGTAGACATGAACACACTCATATGCACACACATATACACATACACATTTGGGCCATTTGTGAATTGGCTGTTAGACTAACTCCATCTAACTCTGGATTTACAAGTGAGAAAACAGCATGTCACTGGATGGTGATCTGATATGTCCTTTAAAATATTTGATAGTATTAAAAATTGCCATGCCCTTCTGGTACAAGGCTATGGATAGTCAATGCTGGGCTGATGTGTTCCTTCCGCAGCTTTGGAATTCGGGCCTCACTGCTGAGATCAAGCCTTATGAACACAAATTTGATCTGTTCCCTCATTAGGCCTACAGAACATTCCTAAGATCTCACCAGCTCTTATAGTCTTCAGGAAACTGCAGGCAAGGAGCAATTAGTTACGGGGGATAATTGAAGTGCTGTAGCCCAGACCAAATTGAGAGATCTTACCTATCTAACATGTTTCATTTGGTATTTGCTTCTTTAAATTTCCTCTCCCTCTCTTCCTTCTTTCCTTCCCTTCCAGAAGCAAGACCAGTGAAAAGTATGCTGAACCATATGGTCTTTTAGACTGGGAACGGAGAAATATATTGAGACTTCACACTGGCCATACATTAATGTCAAATAATGGAATCGTCATTCATACTTGTACTTAGGCTAAATTTGATTATTTAGTAATATATACCTTATTTTATGCCATACGACTATGCTTTTAGTTCTTTGGTGATAATTCATACACATTTTAATGTTCTTTATGGAAATTCAAGTAATACAAATATTCAATTATTTTGAGTGAAGTTGCTTGCCTCACTCAAAAATAAATGGAATCACATGTCATTTAGTGTGATGGGACATCCAAAAGATCCAGTCACTGCCCCACCAATCTGTCACAGTGCTAGAATGCCGATCACTTTAGGATAAGGCATTATTTCTAGAAGGTTCCAATTATAACACACCTTTGCTACCTGGAATAGGACATTCTTCATTAAGTGTTAGAATCACATCTGTTAATTAACAAATTACTTTTAACAGAAACATCGTGAAGAGTTCCTGAGGCCATTTGATTCAGAACTGAAAATGGATATATTACCTGGTTTCCTCCAATATGCTGCAGAGTGATAACCACTGGGTCAGCTAAGTTTTGAATAAACATATCTGAAATGCTGGCACTCACAACATATGTGGTTAATGCTTTAGTGACGTTTTTGGTCTGCAGATGAAACAAAAGAGGAGTTCAGGACCTAAATTTCTAATTACATATTAATAATCAATCTGGAATTTTGAAGTGCTACACACAACATTAGGTACAGAAATGTGGAAAATAAAATTGCAAGCTAAGGTCAAAGGTTATTCAGCTCATCTCCTGTCTTCACATAAGTTCTCCATTATACCAAGCTAGAAGAATTCATTAATCCATCTATCCATCCAAATGTCTATCTAGCATGCATTGGTTTTGCATCTGCTACTCAGTACTGCACTAGCAACAAAATGAAACTATTCTCTATTTTGATAACTTTCTGGACCTTGACATTTCACAACTTATCCCAGTTCTAACTCTCAACCATCCTTGCTTACTTTTAGGGAGCTCCTCTATAAGAAACCTAAATCTATCATGTGTAAGTTATAAACCACTTCTTATTCTATTCTGACAGAGATGGAAGCAGGTTGATGAACACCCAGTTTGAAACAAATCTCAGAGGACAGTCATCGCCTTCTTAGGGGACTGTGAGCTCTGAGGGCAGAGCCCAGGCATTGTATAGCCTGGTGTTCCTCACATATCCTAGCACACAGTAGGTGTCTTGTGCCCACAGTGAGCCACTTATTATGTGCTTTTAATGCACATGCCATTTGCAGTCCTCACTGAAACCATATAAGCATTTTTCAGATAAACTGAGGCTTGGGTGGCTCAGTGCCTATATGGATAAAGGTCACAAGGCTAGTGAATGACAGGGCAGGGATGCTTAATAAATGTCGGTTTAAAGGCAACAAACTAGAATGTAACTGCTGAGAAGCAGGGCTTGCTAACTAACAGTGCCAAAGTACCCCAGGCCAAGGCTTCAGGATGCAAGCCAGCTGAGAGGCTGCCTTTTCAGGGGCACAGGCACATGTGAAGAGGCCAGAGACAGGGCTGGTGATACCAGACAAGAGGGAGAGGAAGAAAAATCTCTGAGGACTTCCCCAAAAAAGCCTAGAGGACATGAACCCAGATGATATTCCTTGGAGACCCTGCTGGGCCACTTTCAGAAGATGCCAAGGTTTCATGTTTCTGAAGAAACAGTGTGCAGTCCCTACTACCTACCCTACACACCTGAGCCCTGCAGCCTGGGTAGTTGCGAATTCAGCCTGGGGCTCCACTAAGACTCTACTTACTTCCTGTTTCTGACCTGTTCTGTTCATTCAAAGCCAGTCTGGGGCAACCTGATTTAGAGACGGCCAGCAGCAAGATATAATGGGAAGGGCCCTGCTGACATTCAAAAGGCTAAGTGCTAACCCTAGCTCCCTTGTTCCTCCTAAGCCTTATTACCCCTTCTTGGTCTGTTGGTGACACTAGGAAAGATGGCAGACTAGATGTTATTTAATGATCCTCCCAAGTTAGTCTAAGAGACACAGTTTTCTGTAGTGAAAAGGCCAAATGAGGAGACACATGCTATGACCCAAGGCTTAATTAGCCTTTTCTCTGATCTCATTTCCCTTACTACAAAATGGTAGCCATGCCAGGAAAGGAACAGAGCCTTCCCATCCTTCCACCCTTTGCACTGTAGGCTCAAGTTTTATCTGGTATACCTCTGAACTTTTAGACAAGCTATTCCCTCTATCTGAAACTCTCTTCCCTCCTTTTCTTTGCCCTGTTTCATCTTTGAGCTCCTATTCAACTTCAGGACTCCGCTGAGACCTTTCGCTCACTGCACTTTCCTGATCTCCCAGATGAGTGGTAGATCTCCTCTTCTATGCACCCAGAGTCTCCGTGCCGTATTGTAACCGTCTAGTGCCTGTCCCTCTCCTTGAGAATCACAGCTAGTGGAGGCATGGAGGAGGAGACACATATTATCCAAGAGTGGTGCCTTATCAACAATTTCTGTGGACCAGGCATAGTGGCTCACACTTGTAATCCCAGCACTTTGGGAGGCAGAGACAGGAGGATGGCTTGAGGCCAGGTGTTTGAGACTAGCTTGGGCAACAAAGTGAGACCCTGTCTCTACAAAAAAAAAAACCAAAAACCAAAATTAGCCGGGCACGGTGGTAAGCACCTATATTCCCAGCTTCTTGGGAGGCTGAGTCAAGAGGATCACTTAAACCCAGGAGTTTGAGGTTGTAGTGAGCTGTGATTGCACCACTACACTCCAGCCTGGGTGGCAGAGCGAGATCCTGTCTTTAAAAGACACAAACAAACAAACAAACAAATGTCTAAAGTTATATGTCATAATAACTTAAGATTTTGATCAAAAAAATGTTAGAGGAAGTAGTGTGAAAGCAAGGCTGTGATACTCGGGGATTCAAGAAAAACAGAATTAAAGAGCAGCATCTTTTGTAAGTACTCATTCCCCAATAACCAGTGGCACAGATCCCAGCCTTGGGTCACCCCTTCAATGTTAGAACGTTTAGGTCTCTTTTCTCCTCCAGCAGACTGGAAGTTCCGTGAGGGCAGGCACTATGTCTCTTGTTCAGCATTGCATCCTCAGCATTCAGCACCATGTAAGACACACAGTAGGAATTAAATAAATATTTGCTGAATGAATAAATGATTGAGTGAATAAATGAATAAATTGTGGCACCTTCAGCAGATTCCTTCCCCTCTCTGAGTCTCAATGTCCTCAATATCCATTTTACTTTTACCAATGGTAAACTGAATAGATGGGATGATGTGAGTTAGGAGGGCCCTTTCAGCACTGAATTTGACGGCAGGCTAGTTCTAATCCTTCTTCATCTGGTACTATGACGTTTGCAGGCTAATTTTGGCAAAGATCTTTAATCTTTTTCAGTAGAAAGTGTTAGTGAATAAAAATGACTTATTAAGTGTGAAATCTATGCAAAACAAGTTTATCTCTTATTCTATGAGGCAAGCACAGCCCTCTGAAGAAAGGAGAGAAATTAAGACCAAAATAATGGCATCTCAGGTGACACAGAGAAATTGTAAGCCTTCCAAAAGAGTCAGAGTGTTATGGATCACATTTTTAATTTTTATTACAATGTTTTGCCCACTAAATATTTTGCCCAGGAGGCAGGAAGGAGAGCAGAGGCTCACTTACTCCAAGCAGCCATCCTGGGTGGGATTTGAACTAAGCCCACAGGAACAAATAGAATTTAGATAGAGAAAGGAGTGGCTAGAGAACTCCAGGGGAACAGAAAGTCTTATAGACATAGCTGGAGGTGACATGGTATAGTTGAGGTGGTGTGTGGTATGGGTATGTGCTATATTTTGAGTTGACCCAGTGCAATCTCCCACAAAAGAAATGTGAATATTTGACCATTAGAAATTCATTACTTTGGATAACCTCTTTAGAAATACAAACACATCTAGGAAAATTAATGTATTGACTTCTTAAATACATGAACTTTCAAGTCAGATAGCCTGAGTTTGATTCCTAGCTGCACCACTTTTTAAGTATGTGGCCTTGGGAAAAATTACTTAAACTTTTTGAGTCTTGACTTCTCATGAGAAGTGGATGAAATAATAAATGTAAATATTAACAATTAATAGTGTTCATTATCTTCAAATTCATGCAAACTCTGATTACTGTCTTCCCAATAAATAGATGAGACAGATTTGGTCTAAATGAATGAGCCTTTTGTTAGGCAGAGACCTAAGACAGGATAATAATAATAATAGTAGAGCAAACAGTTAACACGGTCCTTATGTGCCAAGCAGTATTGTAAGCACTTTAAATACACTAACTCCTTTAATCCTTCAATAGCTCTATAAGGTATTCATATTACCCTATGCTACAGAGAAGGAAACTAAGGCACATGAAGGTTGAGTAACTTGCTTGAGGACACACAGGCAGAATACGGCATTGCCAGCTTTAAATTCAACCAGGCTGCCCCTGAGTCCACATTCTTCAGCATCACATCAGGCTGCCTCTGTTTTCTAGTGGGTGAGGACTGCAGCCTTCAGGGAAAGTTCTGTGGGGGCTGTGGGAAGTAGCAACAAATGCCTGCAGGCAAATGTCCTTCTGGATACCACCCAGCTTCAAAGGAATTGGCCCAAAATAGTGGACATGTTGGCTTTGAGGAGCCAGGGGAGATTTGGGAGGAAAGCACTGACAAGCCGAAACATTATTTCATCAGGAGAACTCGCTGTTCTTTTCTGGCTTTGAAACATCTTGAGACCCCTGTTTAGCCACCAGATAATCTTTAAGGTCCCTTCCAAAGCTGAGATGTTGTGAAAATTAAAAACTGTAGAACATCATTAAAGTAGACGTTGATTCATGTTAAGGGGCAAGGGTTGTGCTGGAAGACTTGTGGAATCAATCAGCATATTCTAAAATAAACAGAATATCATGAAAATAGCAAGAGTTCATGATTACAATGAGTCACCATATGCCAGTTCATCACAGTCACCACAGGCAAGAATTTACCTTAAAGAGTGAAGTTTGGCCAAAGAAATTAAACAAGATCGTTTGTAAGTTGCTAAGAGGAATTCTCTCCGTCAGTGATTTAGGCAAATATATGGCAGCCAAAATCCCTCCCACAGGGACATTGCCTAGGAAAATCTGTCAAGAAAAGCCAAAAAATGAAAATTGGAGTCTTCATTCATCATAGTGAAGTCTTGCCCACCTCCCATCCCAGTTCAGCCTCAGAATATCACTCAAAGGGCTGAAAGGTGGGAACTAGCTCCATAAGCTATGATATACTTTTCACACACACACACACACACACACACACGCACACACACACACACACACATATACAATCACAGGCCAAGACATGATCCTGGTACACATAGACATAGACACGAACACACATCATCTTTTCCTTTCTAAGCCTATTCCTGAGGTTCTCTCCCTCTGAGGTTCTCTCCCTTTGATCTCCTTTCACCTGGGTAATAATAGAGATGAGAGGGAAATGACAAATTAGGTCATTTGCCCTGATTATTAGAAATAAAGACCAGTCTTGGAAATCAGGATACCGTCCTCCATATGATAAAAGGAAAAAACAAAACAACAACAAAAAACACAATACAATGGTATTAGGCACTTTCCTCATAGTTTATGGAGCAATGTTTTGGTTAAAAAGTGAAGCGGTAAAGTGAGGCATTAGCGCTTAGCAATTCTGCTGCATGTCACAGCTATGGTTTGAATATGTCCCCCCAAAAGCATGTACTAGAAACTTAATCCCCAATGTGATAATAATGGGGGCTGGGGCACAATGGGATATGTTCAGGTCATGAAGGCTCCACCCTGTTGAATGGATCAATGCCAATTATAAAAGGGCTTGAGGCTGTGAGTTAAATCTTTTCTTCTCTCTCTCCCTCTCTTTGCACATCTGCCATTGGATGACACAGCAAGAAGGCTCTCACCGCAGATGGCCCCTTGATCTTCGACTTCCCAGTCGTCAGAACTGTGAACCAATAAATTTCTCTTCATCAGAAATTACCCATTCTGTGGTATTCTGTTATAGCCGCACAAAATGGAATAAGACATTCACTATTCGAAGTATTTGCTGAGTTGATTGGTAATAGTATTTGACAAGTACTGGAACATTTTTGAGAGTCAAAAAGGCTTTGTTAATAATTACACTAAGTCCACAGCCATAAATCGGGACTCTCCCAGACAAAACAGGATATGTGGACACACTTACTTGCATTCTCCCATTTAATCTATCAACTCTGAGAGGTAAGTTGTATTATGGCAACAGGAAATGGCTTAGAAAGGTTAAGTGACTTGCTTAGGGTCACACAACTGAGATGTGGTTGAACAAAGATATATATGATTTTGGCCCACTTTTAAAATTTATCTGTTGCCTCTCAAGTTGCTATTATCTAGCTGGGTGTATAACGGGGGTTAAAAGTGAATAATATTTCTAAAAATGACTTGTAGTCTCAAAAGCCATATGGCTCTTTGCTAAGCAGAAATGAACTCTGCTGGGGCAGTCAAGTACCATGGAGAGGACATGATTTAGCTTCTACGTGTAAGCAATTTGGTACCAAGAATACAACCGGTGTTGTTTGTTTTGTCTCTCCACCAAGATTCATGATAGAAAACCCCATTGTAAACAAAATACACTGGGAATTCAACATCTGTTTCAGTATGGCTAAGTAGCTCCTAATAAACTCAACCTTCCTGCATGTAACAACAATACAAAGTAACAACGACTTGAAGGCACTGGAAAATTACCAGACAGTTTCTGGAGAAGAGTAAACACTTGGAAAAAGGTAACATCACAAGGTGGGGTACCCGTTTTTACAGCTTGCAGCCTGATGGCAGGCTGAAACTAATGCTGTGAAGGACATCTAAAACTTTGATTTTTTTTTTTTTTCTAAATTGCAGTCTTTGTGGAATGAAGAACCAGAAACAAAAGTCAGGGCAACCATAGCCACTGGGAGGTGATGGGGGTTGTGGGGGGACATCTGGAATGGAAAGCGGGATCCAAAATTCTGAGTATAAATTCTGCCCAAATATCTGCCTTACCTCTGGACCACATATGTACAGGACAGATTTCCATTAATAATGAAGGAAGTTAACTGAGATTTGAACTGCCAGTCAAGAGATGGTGTCTACAGTATAGACCAACCAAGTTAATTGCCTGTTATGACAAAAATCTATAATCTACAAAAGAATAGAGTAGAATCTAGAGTGTTCATATATAACATTTATAATACCCAGGACATAATCCAAAATTACTCAATATATGAAGAAAAAATGTGACCCATTTTTAAAAGACAATCAATGGAGTTAAACCTTGAGATGATCCAGATATTAGAATTAGCAGACAAGGATTTTAAAGCAGCTAGGATAACTATGCTGAGGTATTTAAAATAAAATATGTTTGCAATTAATGGAGAGAGGAAATAATAGCAAAAAAAAATATGGAAACATACAAAATAGAAATTCTAAACTTTAAGCATAATATTGGAATTTTTAAAAAAGTAAATTTTATTGTTTGTATTTAAGGTATATAACATGATATTATGGGATACATATAGAGAGTAAAAAGGTTACTATAGTAAAGCAAATTAACATATCCATGATCTCACATAGTTACCTCTTTTTTTGTTGTTTTTATGGCAAGAGTAGCTAAAATCTATTCATTTAGCATGAATTCCAAAAACAGTACAATTTTTAAAATTGCACAGGATGGGTCCAATAGTAACACAAAAACAACAGATGTCTGCAAATTTAAAGGTAGATCAGCAGAAATGATCCCTTTAGAAGAATAGATAGTGAAATAATTAAAAACATGAACAGTCTCAGGGATATGTGGGGAAGTATCAAAAGGTCTTACATACAAGTAATTGGAGTCTCAAAAGAAGAGGAAAGAGAAAATGGTGAGGAAACAGTATTTGAAGGAATAACAGTGAAAATTTCCCCAAATTCAGTAAAAGGTATAAATTTACATATTCAAGAAGCTCAGCAAATCCTTGGCACGATAAGAACAAAGAAAAAAAATGCCCAGGCATATAATAGTCAAACTGCAGAATATCAAAGAAAATATTTTAAAAAGCCAGAGAAAATTTACACATTATATACAGAAAAACAAGAACTCAAATGATTACTGATTTCTCTTCAGAAAACATGGAGGCCAGAAGAGAGTGAAATGATATCTTTAAAATGGTGGGGACTGGGGGAAGGACTTGCCAATCCTGAATCCTATAGCAAACAAAAATATCCTTCAAGCATAAAGATAAAATAAAGACATTTTCAGATAAATTAAAAACTAAGAAAATTTATCATCATCAGACCTGCATTACAATAAATCCTAAGTGAATATTTTTTGAGCTGAAGGGAAATGATACCAAATAGAACTCTAACCTTCAGGAAGGAATGAAGAGCATCAAAAATAATACATATCTAAGTAAATGTAAAAAACCATTTTTTCTCTCAATTTTTTAAAATAACATAGGACTTTTTAAAGTAATGACTATAACATTGTCTTGTGAAGTTTATAATCTTTTTGTGTAAAATGTGTGTGTGACAATTATAGCATAAAAAACAGGGGGCATAAATTGATACGTCTAGTTTAAAGTTTCTACATTTTACATGAAGCAGTACAATATTAACTCTAAGTAGACTGTAAAAAATATACAAGTGTATATTATAATCTCTAGAGCAACCATTAAGAAAAAAATGTAGGCCAGGCATGGTGGCTCACGCCTGTAATCCCAGCACTTTGGGAGGCCGAGGCAGGTGGATCACTTCACGTCTGGAGTTTGAAACCAGCCTGATCAACATGGTGAAACCCTGTCTCTACTTAAAAAAAAAAAAGCCGTGCGTGGTGGCACATGCCTGTAGTCCCCTCTACTCTGGAGGCTGAGGCACAAGAATCACTTGAACCCAGGAGGCGGAGGTTGCACTGAGCCCAGATCGTGCCACTGCACTCCAGCCTGGGTAACAGAGGGAGACTCCAAAAAGAAAGGAAAGGAAGGGAGAAAGGAAGGAAGGAAGGAAGGAAGGAAGGAAGGAAGGAAGGAAGGAGAAAGAAAGAAAAAGAAAGAAAGAAGGAAAGAAAGAAAGAGAAAGAAAGAAAGAAGGAAAGAAAGAAAGAAAGAAAGAAAGAAAGAAAGAAAGAAAGAAAGAAAGAAAGAAAGAAAGAAAGAAAGAAAGGCAAATATATACAATTAAAGAGTCGGTAAACAATTAAAATTCAACTATAATAAATGTTAAAATAAAGCAAGAGACAACAGGAAAGAAAGAACAGAGGAACAAAAGCCAGAGGGATAGACAGAAATTAAAATAAAATGATAGTTCAAATCTAACCACATAAATAATTACATTAAATGTTAAAAAAACTACACGCTCCAATTAAAAGTCAGATATTATCAGGATGGATAAAAAATGAAACACAAACTATATGCTATCTACAAGAGGTACACTTTAAATATAAAGACAGCTAGAAAGCAAATGAATATAAAATATACATTTGTACCTTTTAGAGTAACCATAAGAAGGCTTGGATGACTTGGTTTTTTATATTGAAATCAGATAAAATAATTTCAAGACAGTATTATGAAAGATAAAGAGGGATATTTAATAATGATAAATAGGTTTGGGGGTAGGATTAGTATTAGAAAGACAAACCAACACAAATGTATATGTGCTTAATAAAAGAGCCCCAAAATAAACAAAGCAAAACTTCAAAGGAATAAATGGAGAAATAGACAGTTGCACAAAATTAGAGATTTTAACACCCTTTTCAACTAGAGAACAACTAGGATAAAACAAAGATGATTGGAACAACACTGCTGGCACCTTGACCTATATCCAACAACTGTAGAATGCATATATATTTTTTAATTCCATGTGAAACATTCACCAAAATAAATCACACACTGGGATACAAAATAAGTGCTCTGAATCAGTGTCCAATATATGGTACTGTTTTTCCCATAGCCAGGATTCACAGTTCCAGGACTCAAGAGTTGGAAGTGGAAGTGACACTACTCACCATGAACCCTAATGATCCACTAGCAAAATTTTTGCTTCCTATTCCCACAATATTACATTCGGCTGGCCTAGAGGTCTTACTTCCCGAGGGAGGAATGCTGCCACCAGGAGACACAACATCGATCCCCTTAAACTGGAAGTTAAGATTGCCACCTGGACACTTTGGGCTCCTCCTACTTTTAAGTCAATAGGCTAAGAAGGGCGTTACAGTGTTGGCTGGGGTGATTGACTCGGACTATCAAGATGAAATCAGTCTCCTACTCCACAACGGAGGTAAGGTACGCATGGAATACAGGAGATCCATTAGGGCATCTCTTAGAGTTACCATGCCCTGTGATTAAGGTCAATGGGAAACTACAACAGCCCAACCAGGCAGGACTACAAATGGCCCAGACTTTTCAAGAATGAAGGCTTGCGTCACTCCACCAGGAAAAAAACCACGACCTGCGGAGGTGCTTGCTGAAGGCAAAGGGAATACAGAATGGGTAGCAGAAGAAGGTAGTCATCAATACCAGCTATGACCACGTGATCAGCTACAGAAACAGAGACTGTAATTGTCATGAGTATTTCCTCCTTCTTTTGTTAAAAACATGTTTGTGCATGTATACACTTGTACTAAGAAAATGTCTTCATTTTATTTCTTTTTTCCTTTATCATGTGACATAGGATTTACTGACTTCATATCAGCATTTAAGTATTGTTAATTTTATGTAATAGTATTTGTGTTGGGGATTTGTGCATTTCCAGTTGTACAAAGGATAGTTGTATTCTGTTAAACATAATTATGACCTTATTATTGTCTTTATTTGAAGAGTATATATGATCTCAGGAGATGTGTATGGGTTCAACTTGGAAAGGGATGGATTTGTGATGGTTAATACTGAGTGTCAACTTGATTGGATTGAAGGATACAAAGGATTGATCCTGGGTGTGTCTGTGGGGGTGTTGCCAAAGGAGATTAACATTTGAGTCAGTGGGCTGGGAAAGGCAGACCCACCATTAATTGGGTGGGCACCATCTAATCAGCTTCCAGCAAATGTAAAGCAGGCAGAAAAACGTGAAAAGGAGAGACTGGCTTAGCCTCCCAGCCTACATCTTTCTCCTGTGCTAGACGCTTCCTGCCTTTGAACATCAGACTCCAAATTCTTCAATTTTGAGACTCGGACTGACTCTCCTTGCTCCTCAAGCTTGCAGACAGCCTATTGTGGGACCTTATGATCATGTAAGTTAATACTCAGTAAACTCATATATATATGTGTGTGTGTGTGTGTATTTACATATATATATACACACACACACACATATATCCTACTAGTGCTGTCCCTCTAGATAACTCTGACTAATACAATAAGCTTCAACCAATGTAAATGGATTGAAATTATACTAAGTATATTCTGTGACCAAAATGGAATAAACAAGAAATCAATAACAATAAGATATCTTAGGCTGGGTGGGGTGGCTCATGCTTGCCATCCTAACACTTTGAGAAGTTGAGTTTGAGACCAGCCTGGGCAACATGGAGAGATCTCATCTCTACAAATAATTTTTTTAAAAGTAGCCAGGTGTGGTGACATGCACCTGTGGTCCCAGCTACTCGGGAGGCTGAGGTGGGAGGATCACCTGAGCCCAGGAGGCTGAGGCTACAGTGAGTCGTGATTATGCCACTGTGCTCCAGCCTAGGTGACAGAGTGAGACTTTGTCTCAAAAAATAATAATACAATATCTTAGATAGCTCCAAATACTTGTAATTGAAATAATACACTCCTAAATAATCCACGGACTAAAGAAAAAAATAGAAAATATTTTGAACTGACATAATAAAAATACAACATATAAAAATTTGTGAACTACAGCTAAAGCAGTGCTTAGAAAGATATTTACAGCTTTTTAGGATTATGTTACAAAAGAAGAAAGGTCTAAAATGAATGATCTACAGATCCACATTAAGAAGCTAGATAGGCCAGGAGTTGTAGCTCACACCTGTAACCCCAGCACTTTGGGAGGCTGAGGCAGGAGGATTGCTTGAAGCTAGAAGTTCGAGACCACAGCAGACAACAAAGAAAGACCCTGTCTTTACAAAATAAAAAAATCTAAAAATTAGCCGGGTGCGGTGGTATGTGCCTGTAGTCCCAGTTACTGGGGAGGCTGAGGTGGGAGGATTGCTTGAGTACAGAAGTTGAAAGTTGCTGTGAGCTATGGTCACACCACTGTACTCCAGCCTGGGTGACAGAGAGATTTCATTAAAAAGAAGAGGAAGAAGAGGAAGAAGAAGAAGCAGAAGAAGAAGAGGAAGAAGCAGAAGAAGCAGAAGAAGAAGAAGGAGAAGAAGGAGAAGAAGGAGAAGAAGGAGAAGAAGGAGAAGGAGAAGAGGAAGAAGGAGAAGAAGGAGAAGAAGGAGAAGAAGGAGAAGGAGAAGAGAAGAAGGAGAAGGAGAAGAGGAAGAAGGAGAAGAAGAAGAAGAAGAAGAAGCAGCAGCAGCAGGAGGAGGAGGAGGAGAAGAAGAAGGAGAAACAGCAGCAGCAGCTATGTAAAGAAGATAAAAATAAAGCCAAAGTAAGTATAAGAAAGGAAGTAATAAATATAAAATCAGATATCAAAAAGTAGAAAACAAGTAATAGGGAAAATTAACAAGGCCAAAAGTTGTTTAAAAGGATCAACAAAATGGAAAAATCCCTATGCTATCAAAAATAAAGGAACAAAAAAAGAAATTACCAACATCAGAAATGAAAGAAGGTTTATTACTATAAATCAGAGGTTGACAAATGAACCAGCAAGCCAAATCCTTCCTAAGGCTTGTTTTCGTATTGCTCTGAGCTAAGAATAGATTTTACATGCCATTTTTAGGTTTTGTTGTTGTTGTTGTTGTTGTTAATAGCTTTATTGAGACTTTACTCACATACCATATACTTTATCCATTTAATGTATACAGTTCATTGACTTTCATCACATTCAGAGTTGTGCAACTATCACTACAATCAATTTTAGACTATTTCCATCACTTCAAAAAGAACCCCTGTATGAATGGATGAACAAAATGTGGTAAATACATACAATGGAACATTATTCAGCCTTAAAAAATTAGCAAATTCTAACATGCTACAACATAGATGAACCCTGAAGACATTTTGCAAAGTGAAAAAAGCCAGTCACAAAGAACAAATATTGTATGATTCCATATACATGAGGTACCTAGAGTAGTCAAAATCACACGATCTGGAAGAATTGTGGTTGTCAAGGGCTAGGAGAGGGACGAATGGGGACTTGTTATTCAATGGGTCAGCTACTGGGGAGGCTGACCTCCCTAGTAGTTTTGGGAAGACGAGCAATGTTCTGCAGACATAAGATGGTGACAGTTGCACAACATACATTTCATTTTTAAAAGGTTGCACAAAGAAAGAAGCAGAGGGAGAGGAGAGAACGAGAGGGAAGGAAAAGAGAGGAAAGCAAGGGAAGGAGAGGAGAGGAGAAGAGAGGGATGGAGAGGAGAGGAGAAGAGAGAGAGCGAGAAGAGAGGAGAAGAGAGGGAAGGAGAAGACAGGAGAAGGGAAAGAAGAAGAGAGGAGAAGAGAAAGAAGGAGAGGAGAGGGCAGGAAGCGAGAGGAACGGAGAGCAGAACAAAAACAAAAATATAAGAACATTCAACAGACAGAGACCACCTGTGGCTTGCAAAGCCTAAAATATTTATTATCTGCCCTTTACAGAAAGTTTGCTGACTCCTGCTATAAATCCTACAGACGTTAAAAAAAAAAGGAAAATATCATAAATTATTGCCAATAAGCTTGACAAGTTAGATGAAATAAACTCTTAGAAAAATACAACTCTGCAAGAAAAATACAACTATCCAAAAACTGACACAAGATTAATCAGAAAATCTGAATGGCTCTCTATCCACTAAATAAATCTAGTTTGACATCAAAAAACTTCCCACAAAGAAATTTCAGACCCAGAGCGTTTCCTAGTGAACCCTATCAAGCATTTAATGAAATGATAGCAATGTTACACAAACTCTTTCTGAAAGTAGAAGAGGGACCATTTCCCTACTCACTTTTAGAATGTTGCCAAAATCTTTCTAAAGCCTGACTAATAAATCACAAAAAAAGAAAATTTCAGACCAATACTCTTCATGAATGTAAGGGCAAAAATACTTCACAAAACATAAGATAAACACTTAGAAAATAGCAATACACAAACATGATGATACATCATGACCAGTAGGGTTTCTTCCAGGAATGCAAGATTGGCTTAACATTTTAAAATCAATATAATTTACCATATTAAGAGAATAAAGAGGAAAGCCAAATGATTACTTCGAGAGATACAGAAAAAGCTTTTGACAAAATTCAACAACAATTTGTGATAAATTTTTTCAGGAAACCAGGAGTAGTAGTAACTGCCTCAATCAAATAAAGAACATCTTTTTAAAAAACAAAACAAAAACATGGGTAACATCGCAGTAATGGAAAAACAGTGAATACTTTTCTCCTAATATTAAAAATAAGACAAGGATGCCCACTTTAACCACTTCTATTCAACATTTTGTTGGAAGTACTAAACATCAGAATAGGCCCCCAGAAAGAAATAAAAGGAATAAAGATCAGTAAAGAATACATAAAACTCTCTATTGTCAGATGATGTTGGCTCACATGGAAAGTTCTAAGGAATCTCTAAAACAATTATTAGCAGCAATAAGTGAATTTAGCAAGTGCGTAAGAAACAAAATGTGTGTATATATATTATAGCATATAATATAAATAATATTTCATATGTAATCAATTCCATTTTTATATACTAACGGCAAATGATTGGAATATCTAGTTTTAAAACTATTCCATTTTCAACAGTATCAAAAAACAAAATACTTAGGAATAAATTTATCAAAAGACATGCAATATCTCCCTACCTAAACTACAAAACATTGCTGAGAGAAATGTAACTAGAACTAAATAAATGTTCCTAGATTAGAAGACTCGATATTAGTAAGAAACAAATTCTCCCCAAATTGACCAATAACTTCAACTCAATCCAAATCATAATCTCAGCAAGCTTTTTATATAAATTGATCAGCAGATTCAAAAATTTATATGGACATGCAAAAGGCTTAGAATAACCAAAGCAATCTTGAAAAGCAACAATGTTGAAGTATTTATATTACCTGACTTCAACACTTTAGGAGCCAAGACGACCTGGTAATAATATAAGAGTTAAAACAAAACAAAACAAAACAGAACAGAATAGGAAAGCCCAGAAATAGCCTTACATTTACACAACTATTTGATTTTTCGTCAAAGGTACCAAAGCAAGCCAATGGGGAAGGAAAAGTCTTTTCAATAAATGGTGCTGGAAATACTGGATATCTACGTAAAACAAAATGATCCTCAACTCCTACCTCACAGAATACATAAATCAATTAATTGAGTTTTAAACATGAAAGCTAAAATCATAAAGCTTTTAAAGAAAAGCATAAGAGAATGTTTTCATGGCTTCCTGATAGACAAAAGTATCCTAGACAAGTCATATATGGTTATTCATAAAAGAAAACAGAAGTATAAATTAGACTTCATGAAAATTAAAAACTTTTGGTGAGCACAATGGCACACACCTGTAATCCCAGCACTTTGGTAGGCCAAGGTGGGAGGATTGCCTGAGCCCAGGAGTTCGAGACCAGCCTGGGCAACGAAGCCCCATCTCTACAAAAAATCAAAAAATTAGTCAGGCATGGTGGTGCATGCCTGTGATCCCAGCTACATGTGAGGCTGAGGCAGGAGGATTGCTTGAGCCCAGGAGGTCAAGGCTGCAGTGATCTGTGTTCAAGCCACAGCATTCCAGCCTGGGTAAAAGAGTGAGACCCACTCTCATACAACAACAACAACAAAAAAAAAAAAAAAAAAAAAAAAAAGAAAGAAAGAAAAAAGAAAGAAAGAAAGAAAGAAAAAAGAAAATAAGGAAGTGAAAAACTGCTCATCAAAATACATTATTAAGACAATACATAGGCAAGCCATAAGGAAAACATTTTCAAAACATACATCTGATAAACTGCTTGTATCCAGAATGTGTAAAGAACACTTACAACTCAGTAACAAGAGGGATGCCCACTTTTACCATTTCTATTCAATATAGTACTGGAAGTCCTAGTCATAGCAATCAGACACGAGTAAGAAATAAAGGGCATCCAAATTGGAAAAGAGGAAGTCAAGTTGTTGCCATTCACCAATGATGTGAATGTATACCTAGAAAACCATAACAACTCATTCAAAAAGCTCCTATATCTGATAAATGAATTCAGTAAAGTCTCAGGTTACAAAATCAATGTACACAAATCAGCAGCACTGCTATACACCAACAGCAACTAAGCTGAGAATCAAATAAAGAGCTCAATCTTTTTTACAACAGCTGCAAAATAACTAAAATAAAATACCCAGGAATATACTTAATCAAGGAGGTGAAAGATTTCTACAAGGAAAACTACAAAACACTGTTTAAAGAAATCATAGATGACACAAACAAATGGAAACACATCCCTTGCTCATGATGGAAAGAATCAATACTGTGAAAATGACCATACTGCCAAAAACAATCTATAGATAATACAGTTCCCACCAAAATACCATCATCATTCTTACGGAACTAGAAAAAAATTCTAAAGTTCATATGGAATCAAAAAAGGCCCACATAGCCAAAGCAATTCAAAGCAAAAAGAACAAATCTGGAGGCATCGTATTACCCAACTTCAAATTATACTACAAGGCTATAGTTACCAAAACAGCATGGTACTGGTATAAAAATAGGTACGTAGGCCGGGCGCGGTGGCTCAAGCCTGTAATCCCAGCACTTTGGGAGGCTGAGATGGGTGGATCACGAGGTCAGGAGATCGAGAACATCCTGGCTAACACGGTGAAACCCCATCTCTACTAAAAAAATACAAAAAACTAGCCAGGTGTGGTGGCGGGCACCTGTAGTCCCAGCTACTCGGGAGGCTGAGGCAGGAGAATAGTGTAAACCCGGGAGGCAGAGCTTGCAGTGAGCTGAGATCCGGCCACTGCACTCCAGCCTGGGCGACAGAGCGAGATTCCATCTCAAAAAAAAAAAAAAAAAAAAGGTACATAGACCAATATAACATAATAGAAAACCCAGAAATAAAGCCAAATACTTACAGCTAACTGATCTTTGACAAAGCAAGTGAAAACATAAAGTGGAGAAGGGACACCCTGTTCCACAAATGGTGCTGGGATAATTGGTAAGCCACACGGAGAAAAATGAAACTGGATCCCCATCCCTCGCATTATACAAATATCTACACAAGATGGATCAGTCTTAAATCTAAGACCTGAAACCATAAAAATTGTAGAAGATAACATCAGAAAAAAACCCTTCTGAACATTGGCCTAGGCAAAGAATTCATGACTAAGACCCCAAAAGCAAATGCACAAACAGAAACAAATAAAAGGGATCAAATTAAACTGAAAAGCTTCTGCACAACAAAAGAAATAATCAGCAGAGTCAACGGGCCATCCACAGAGTGGGAGAAAACATTTGCAAACTATGCATCCAACAAAGGACTAGTATCCAGAATCTACAAGGAACTCAAACAAATCAGCAAGAAAAAATCAAATGATCCTATCAAAAAGTGGGCAAAGGACATACATAGACAATTCTCAAAAGAAGATAGACCAACACCCAACAAACATATGAAAAAATATTCAACATCACTAATCATCAGGGAAATGTAAATTAAAACCACCATGAGATACCACCTTACTCCTGCAAGAATGGCCATAATTAAAAAGTCAATAAACAATAGATGTTGGCGTGGATGTGGTGAAAAGGAAACATTTTTATACAGCTGGTGGAAATGTAAATTAATGCAACCACTGTGGAAGACAGTACGGAGATTCCTTAAAGAACTAAACTTAGAACTACTATTCCATCTAGCAATCCCACTACTGGGTATCTACCCAAAGGAAAAGAAGTCATTATATGAAAAAGGCACATGCACACACATGTTTAAAGCACACAATTCACAGTTGCAAAGATATGGAACCAACCTAAGTGTCCATCAACCAAACAAGTGGGTAAAGAAAATGTGGTATATATACACCATGGAATACTACTCAGCCGTAAAAAGGAATGAAATCATGTCTTTTGCAGTAACTTGGATGGAACTAGAGGCCGTTATTCTAAGTGAAGTAACTCAGGAATGGAAAACCAAATATCATATGTTCTCACTTATAAATAGGAGCTAAGCTATGGGGACACAAAGGCATAAGAATGATATAATGGACTTTGGGGACTCAAGGGAAAGGGTGGTAGAGGGTGAAGGATAAAAGACTGCATATTGGGCACGGAGTGTACACTGCTGAGGTGATGAGTTCACTAAAAATCTCAGAAATCACTACTAAACAACTTATCCATGTAACCCCAAACCACCTGTATCCCAAAAACTATTGCAATAAAAAAAGAAAACTACCCAATTTAAAAATGGGCAAAAGATTTTAACAGATATTTCACCAAAGACATACAAATAACCAATATGAACAGGGAAAATTACTCCACATCATTTGCCACTCTAGAAAACACTATGACAGTTTCTACTACATTTAAACATATACCTACAGGCTGGGTGAGGTGGCTCATGCCTGTAATCCTAGCACTTTGGGAGGACAAAGTGGGTGGATAACTTGAGGCCAGCAGTTTGAGACTAGCCTGGCCAGCATGGCTAAACCCCGTCTCTACTAAAAATACAAAAATTAGCTGGACAAGGTGGCAAGTGCCTGTAATCCCAGCTACATGGGAGGCTGAGGTGGGAGAATCGCTTGAATCTGGGAGGCAGAGGTTGCAGTGAGCAGAGATAGTGCCACTGCAATCCAGCCTGGGCAGCAGCGTGAGACTCCATCTCAAAAAATAAAAAAAAAATAAATAAATAATAAACATATACCTATGAGCCAGCAATTCCATTCCTAGGTGTTTATCCAAGACATACAAAAACATATGATCACATAAAAACTTATACACAAAGGTTCATAGCAGGATTATTCATAATAGCCAAACTGGAAACAATCCAAATGTCCATCAAGAGGAGAATAGACAAGGAATCTGTTGTACACCCATGCGTTCGAATATTATTCAGCAATAAAAAGGAACAAACTACTGAAACAAAAGGATGACTAAAAAAATTATGCTACATGAAAGAAGCCTTATACAAGACAGTACATATTATAAGATTTCATTTATATAGTGTTGTAGAACAGGAAAAACTATGTCAGAAAAATATAAGAACAGTGATTGCCGCTTCAGGTAGTAGTTTCAGAGCTTCACTTGGAAAGGGCACAAAGGGGTTTTCAGAGGTGATAGTAATATTCTATATCATTTTTAAAAATATAGACTCTCGCTCTGTTGCCTAGGCTGAAATGCAGTGGTGTAGTCATGGCTCACTGCATCCTTGATCTTCTGGTCTCAAGCGATCCTCCCACCTAAGCCTCTCATGTAGCTGGACCCCAGGTACATAATACCATGCCTGGCTAATTTTTTAGTTTTTTGTAGAGATGGGGTTTCACTATATTGCCCAGGCTGGTCTCAAACTCCTGGGTTCAAGTGATCCTCCCACATTGACCTCCCAAAGTGCTGGGATTACAGGAGTGGCACTGCACCTGGCCAACATTCTATATCTTAATAGGGGTTTGGATTACACAGATGTATGCATTTGTCAAAATTCAGAGGGTGTATACTTAGGATTTGTTCATTTTCTTATATGTACACTTTATTACTTTTTTAATTGTAAAAAAAAAAAAATCTAACCTCTGAAATTGTTTTGAGTAGGGTTGGCAGCCTATAACATGCCAAAGGCTAAGGTAGTATCATATGGTGGAAAGGGCCCAGGCTTTAAAGCCAGACAGGCATAGGTTTCAATCCTGGCTTAACCATTAGGCTATGTGTTCTTGGGCAAATTACTTCTCTGTTTCCTTATCTGCACAAAGGAGGTGGTAGCACAATGTCCAACATATAATGTGTTCCTTAAATGGTGGCCAATAATAAACTGACATTTGAGGTAATTTGGGGTCACAGGGCCAAAGGTGGTATCACTGCACAATTCCCAGACACCACTTCAACCAAAGTGTTAGCCTACTAAAGATTATATATGAATCTTACCTGGGATGTCTGTATTTCCATAAGGTCCCCTGAAGATTAAAACCTTAACAGAGTGCCCTCTCTCTCTCCCAAGGAGTAAATGAATGAAGACTTGAAACAGTGCTTGGCTGATTGGCTCTCAGTTCCCTGAGCTGCACTCACCTCAGGGTCTGTGCCTTCTTCATAGGAGTGAATGCTGAAGGCCATGCCATCAAACGTGTGGTCCACCCGCAGCACAGCCAAAGCCAGCCCGGCCACTGTCAGATTTGCTATCTGCCCAGAAAACTCCATCTTGTGACCAGTACGCTCAATTATCCTCAGAATTCTGCAAGAAACCACAGATGGAGAAGAGCATCCTACCCTTTAAAAGTAAAAAACCCATCCTCCTTGCAAGATTTCCTCATTGCAAGACTTTTCTTTGAGTTTTAATCGCTATCTTTATATCATTTAGGAATTATTAAATAAGAGCATTGGCTTTGGAATCAGACAAGTTGACATCTAAATCTTAGTTCCTCTAATTTCTAACTGTGTGGACAGATAAAATAATCTCACTTAGCTTCAGTTTCCTCACCTGCAAAGTTAGAATTAATATTACAATCATCTCAAAAGATTGTTGTGAAAATTAATGAAATTGTTACATGTAAGCCAGACCCTGCAGGGCCTCGTGGGACTTTATAAGAAGTTTGGATTTTATTCAACGTGTAATGGAAAGCCACCTAGTGGTTTTAAAAGCAAAGTAAGGACATGATCTGATACATACATTAAAAGATTACTCTGGGTGCTATGTAGAAGATGACCCATAGAGGGTCAAGAATGGAGGCAGAGAGACCATTTAGGAGGTTATTATAGACAGTCTGGTGAGAGAAATGGGACTAGGAATAGGGTGGTGGTGGCGGAGATGGAGAGAAGTAAATGAATTCCACCGGAATATTTAAGGGATTTAAAAAATAGATGTACAGTGACAAATACAAGAGTTGGTTATTAATTGGGTGTGAGTTAGAGGGAGGTAACTAGTACTATTCTCAAGTTTTCCACTTCAGCACTGGTTGGATACATTTTATAGACATTAAGAACACTGAGGGAGCGCAAAAGTTGGGGGAATGGACTGGGGGTTTGGTTTGGGGTAACTGTTGACTTGAAAACTTGTTGTCACTAAGATTCAATTAGAATTCGAATACATCCTTTCACAACGAACGTTCGAGTAAAGTGACCCCATTGCATTGTACTAACTGAGCTACTGAGCTTTCAATGTGTAACTACCTGACTTTTAAAATCTATGATGACTGTATGCCAATAAATTGATAATATATACAGTCGTCCGTTCGTATCCTTGAGGGATCTGTTCCGGGACTCCCATGGATACAAAAATCCACAGATGCTCAAGTCCCTGATATAAAAAAAGGGTCGTATTTTCGTATAGCCTATGCACATCATTGTATATTTTAAATTATCTCTAGATTACTTATAATGCCTAATATAATGTAAATGCTATGTAAATAGTTGTTATGCTGTATTGTTTAGGGAATGATGACGAGAAAAAATTCATACTTATTCAGTATCGACACAAGATTTTTTTAAGGATATTTTCAATCTGTGGTGGTTTGAATTCACAAATGCAGAACGCACAGATACGGAGGGCTGACTGTATTTTAAATTTTTTAAAAATAATGTCTTTCACCAAAGTATTAGTACTTACTCATTGCTTACTTCATGCAGATCAGAGGCTGAATTGTTTTGCTTTTCCAAAACAACGTTGATTATTTGTAATACAATATGGGTTAGGTTCATACTTATCTCATCACATTGTGAAATATCTGATATTTTAGAAACAATAATCTTTGTCTCTTCTTTATCCAGGACTGGGGATTCATTTATCAAATTTAAAATATGCTCTGCAACATCCTGAGCATTCTCTGGGGAAAGAAAGTTGAGACATAAAAGCTTCATGACTTAGTCTTCTGCCATTCTGGTGTGCTTCCTTCCCTTTAAAGAGTAAAGAGGGTGAGATGAGAATACCTGCCAAGGTAACATGTTTACAGAAGGAAAATATTGGCCCTTTGTTTCTACAATAGGTGTAGTCCCAGAAAGTAGAACATAACTCACGTTTTTATTCATTAAAAAGTTTTCATTCATTAAATCATTTTTCATACGCACCAGGGAAATCGTTTTGTCCCTGAAGAATTATCTTGACATTTGATTCTCATTAAATTGAGACTTTTGAGTATTGGATTGTGTTAAGTAGATCCCACCTTATACTCAAATATCAGCAAACACTCAGTCTATGTTTTCATAACTAAGGGTGATGGTTACATTTTCCTGTCAAGAACCATCAAACCACAGGAAAAAAAAAAGCAAATATGGACTATGTCATAATAAAAAGCAGTTAATTTAGATTTTCCAGAGAGTAAGAACAATAGATATGAACTCGCCCACTTTTTTCTTCACTTTTTATTATGGAAATTTGCAAGCATACACAAAAGTAGAAAGAATTGTATAATGAATCTCCATGTTCCTCATGAATAACCCAACTTCAACAAGTGTCAATGAATGGCTAATCTCATTTTCTCTACACTTCCACTCACCTTTTCCCCAACCCCATATTGTTTCAAAGCGAGTCCTGGATATGATATCATTTTATCCACACTTTAGTATGTATCTCTAAAATAAATGATTTTTACATGTCACAACGACAATAACAAATTAAATTTTAAAATTAGCAATAATATTCAAAATCATCAAATATCCTGTCAGTGCCCGAAAGTTCTTGTCTCATAAACGCTTCTTCTAAATAATTGTTTTGTTTGAATTATGACTCACTTTTAAAGTGAAGAGCTTTGTTAAACGAATACAGCACAAATTCGATTTTAGTTAAATATAACACAAATAAAGCTGAGCTTTCTTGTGGTGTCTTCCTAGCTTAAAGCACTCACATTCAAGTCCAGTAACCAAAATATAAAGGAAAATAATAAAAAATACAATTGGTTAAGAAAAATTCCCGAGAGAGCCAACACTCATAACACACTTAACCCAGGTTATATTACAAATAGTCTATTCTGTTTCAGAAAACAAAATAATTCAGCATAAAATTCATCCTCTCTCTTTCTGTCTGTATTTCTCTTCCTCTATCTCTTTCAATGACCTCCATAGTTATCAGTGTCTCCTCAAATCTCTCTCCTATCCCAAGTTCCCCACAACTTAACACCTTCAAAAGCCTACACAGGCTACTTTTTGCTTTCTCCTTTTCTTCTTTATTTTCTTTCTTTATTCTCTTTTTTTTCTGCAAACAACTTTCTGTTCTCATCAATGTAAATTCAGCAATCATAACTGAGATCCTCTCAATTCCTCCCCAACCATTACCCCAATTTGTCCAACAATGCCTCACATGGGAACTGAACTAGCAAAGACAGAGTTCTCCCTGAGGAGATGGGAGGCAGAAAGGAGATTAAACAAGGTTGTAATTGTTTCTGAATTAATATTTTGTCCCAGTTAACATCTATCTTCTGGTAAGTTAAAAAAGCTGAGAAAATATTAAGACTAGGCATGACAGAAAAAGATAGTGAGCTCATTCACGGGTCTTTCTACTGCTCTTATTAAATTGCTCAGACTTTGTTGAAAATGAAATAGCAAGAGCTGCCTAGTCATGATTCTTTGGGCTTCAGTGGTGCAATTTCACTTTCACGTAGTCCCTGCTGTGGCAGAATGAACGTAAACAGCAGGCCAATGGGAGACTAGCTATACTGTGGAAAGTAATTACAGACCTTTTCTCTGGAGTTGTATAGTTTTTAAGGAAAATTCAAGCTAAATTACACTCATCGTGTAAAAATTCCTGGTCCTCAAGCAAAAGTAATAAAGGGACTCCTTTATTTGTTGCAAAATAAATTGATCCTCATTCCTTGAAATACTGTTACAGTTAATCTGCCAGTAATTGCAACTTTCAAAATAATAATATCTGCTATTTACTGAGGAATTTCTGTGAGCCAGTGTTCCAGGTTATCTATTGCTGCATAACAAATCACCCTAAAACTTAATGGCTTAAAGCAATAATGTATTATTATCCTTCATGATTCTGTGTGTTAACTAGGCTCAGTTGAGTGTTCTCACTTGGAGTGTCTCATACAGTTGAAGTCAGATAGCAGCTGAGGCTGAATACATCAGAAGGCTAATCTGGGCTGGATGTCCAACAGGGCTCACTCACATGGCAGGCAATTGATGCTGACTGTTCAGTTGGGGCTGTTGGCTGTACTCCCTACACATGGCCTCCCCCAGTGGTGTGGGCTCAGTAGTGTGTGGATCCGGCTTGTGATGTACTGGAGCTAACTTGTACCAGCTGGTGAGAACCAATTGTTAAATTTTCAGGAATTCTGTGAACTAGTTGTTAAACATGGCCATTATTAAAAATTAAATTATATAAACTTACAATTGCATAAATTATATTTAAAATGATGCTGAAACATCTTCACTTTCTAATTATTTTGCTACATTTTACTAATCTAAGCTCTTGTGATTATTTACATATCTACTGTATCTGCGCATCCATCTCTTACCAACTTTATAGTTCAGTCACTATACATTGCATTGCAGGTTGTATTCAGCCATGGAGGAGAGGGTATTATATCATGAAAACTGGCAAAAGCTACAAATCAGCACCTTCTTTGGGTAGACTTGGTTGTTAAATATTTTTCAGCACGTCACTGTTTGGGCTTCTTACAGCATGGTGTCTGGCTCTGAGGAAGCATCTCAAATGAGAGTGTACCAAGAGAAAGGATGCAGAAACTTCCAGTCCCCTTAAAAATTAGTCCCATCATTGGCAAAGCCGCTTCTCCCAAATTCTCCTGGGCTAAGCAGTCACAAGCCAGCCCTGATTCAACTCCCAATTGACAAAGAGGGAATGAGTTGGTGGGCATTTTGGAGATAGGATACAACAGCAAGGCATTATACATGCATTTTCTCATCTATTCATCACAATAACCTTTGTATTAGTCACGAAAGTACTCACACTATCCCCTTTATATAGATGAAGAAGTTAAAACATTGAAATATTCTAATCCAGTGCTGACTCCAAAGTTGAGCTCTTCAATATCACTTTTTACAACATCTGTGCCTTTGGCCCTTTTCTCCACTGTGTTGGGGGTTGGGACAGCTGTGCTTTGCAGTCTTTCTACCTGACCTCCTGGAAATCCCACTGTTTTCTCTTAAGCACTCACTATCCTACCCTGATGGTGGAATGGACACAGACAGAAAATAGTTTTGTGAAAAGTTCCAGTCAACTTCACTAGAGCCTGATGCATCTTTAATATCATGGAGGTAACAAACATTGAGCACAGAAGAGAATCCAAAGAACTTTGAAATAAAGGTACCTTTTCTAATTCTGTGATATTAAAGAGTTAAGAAAAAGGAGCATTTAAGTGAGAGAGCTGAAGAGTTTTTCTTCAACCAAGATATCTAATGCTTGTCAGCAAGATTGAAAGCAAAAGAAAATAAATTGTTTCAGCGTGAATACGTTTTTCTTTCCTTTATATTGTATTCATTGTTCATTAAGCCCCTAATTTACAAGTAGAATAGAAGGATTCTTCCAAAGATAATAAATTTGATAGTTTACTTTTCAGTTATATACATTACAGTCATCATCCAACTGTTCCTTTACTCCGCGGTAGTTTTTTTATATATATAAAATGACTTCTCACAGTCAATTTTCTAAAAATCCCAACCCAGTGCAGTGTTTTTGTTGTTGTTATGACTGTTTATTAACTTTTTTTTCCACAAGAGAAAATTCTATTAGCATTTCTAAAGAAAATGTGTCACTCAGAAGGAGGGAGGTCAGCGTGAAACATAAACCCTCTAACTTTCCTCCCACTCACTTCAAGCTATAACATTTCCTATTGCCCTGACTCTTGGTTTCTGATCTATAAATAATCAGAGCTGTGCTTGCTTTCCTAATTCTTCTACATAGTCCTCAGCAAGGATCTCAAACTTGCATCCTCTGCAAGGAAAACAAGTCTGAGAAGTTCACTGCTTCAAGGCCAATTCCCTGGTCCTTCTGAGAGGCACTGGAATGCCTGTGCCTCAATTTCTGACATTTCACTATGAGAGGGACCCATTTTATGCAGTAGAACCATGTCTGGCAAGTTGTCTATGAAGAACAGATTCAATGTCTCGTGAGAGCTCATTTCCTGGCTCATAGACCGTCATTTTTTCGCTGTAACCTCACATGGTGAAAGGGTCAAAGAAGCTCTCTGGGGCCTCTTTTATAAGGGCACTAATCTCATTCATGAAGGCTCCACCCTCATGACCTAATCCCCTCCCAAAGGCCTTATCTCCAAATACCATCACATTGGGGTTAGAATTTCAACATATGAATTTTTGGGGCACACAAACATTCAACCTATAGAGTACACTTCACCACAAGAGACATAAATATGGCAAATATGCATATGAAAAGCTATTCAACACCATATGTCGTTAAGGAATTGCCAATTAAAACAACAATGAGATACCACTACACACCTATGAGAATAGCCAAAATCTAAAACACTGACAACACTAAATGCTGGAAAGAATGTGAAACAACGGGAACTCTCATTGCTGATGAGAATGCAAAATGGTACAGCCACTTTGGAAGGCAATTTGGCAGCTTCTTACAAAACTAAACATACTCTTATCACACAATCCAACAACCACACCTTTTGTTCTTTAATCAAATGAGTTGAACACTTAACATCTATATAAAAACCTGCACACAGATGTTACTAGTAGCTGTATTCATAGTTAACAGAACTTGGAAGAAACCAAGATGTCCTTCAGTAGGTGAATGAGTAAATAAACTGTGGTACATCCAGACAATGGAATATTATTCAGTGCCAAAAAGAAATGAGCTGCCACGCCAAGAAAAGACACATGGAAGAAATTTAAATGCACATAACTAAGTGAAAGAAGCCAATCTGAAAAGGCTGCATATTGTAAGATTCTAACTATATGGCCTTCTGGAAAAAGCAAAAACAGAGAGATAGTAAAAAGATCAGTGATTGCCAGGGGTTGAGAAGAAGGAGGGATGAATAAGTGGAGTATAGAGGACTTTTAGAGCAGTGAAAATATCCCATATGATATTGTAATGGTGGATTCGTGTCATTATACATTTGTCCAAACCCACACAATGTACCACAGCAAGAGTAAACGCTAATGTAAAACTATGAACTATTGGTGATAACCATGTGTCAGTGTACATTCAATTGTAACAAACGTACCACTCTAGTGGGGGATGTTGATGATGGGGGAGTCTGTGCATGTGGTTGGGGGAGGGCATATGCTGGAGCTCTGTACTTTCCACTCAGTTTTGCTGGGAATCTAAAACTCCTCTAAAAAATAAAGTCTATAAAAATTAATAAAATTTAAAAACTTTTAGCTAGACTGACCAGGATATAAAAAAGTGAAGACACAAATTACTAACACCAAGAATAAAGGTGCGTTGGGGGGCATTACTATCAGTCATAATCTAAAAGACAGACAATAGTAATAAGTGTTTACAAGGATGTGAAGAAATTGGAACCTTCATACAGAGTCGGCAGGGATGTAGAATGGCACAACTGCTATGGAAAACAGTTTTGAAGTTCCTCAAAAACTAATCATAGGGTTACCATATGACCTAGCAATTCTACTCGTCGATGTATACCCAAGAAAGTTGAAAACATATGTCTACATAAAATCTGTACATAAATGTGTATAGCCAGATTTTTAATAATAGCCAAAAGGTGGAAAAGAAATGTCCGTCAGCTGATGAGTTAATAAGCAAAATGTGGTATATCTATATAATGGAATATAATGCATTCATAAAAAGGAATGAAGCAATGATACACGCTACAACATTGGATGAACCTCAGAAACATGAAATGCCCCAAACTGGCAAAATTCATAGATAAAAAAGTAGATTCGTGGCTGCCAGGAGCTGGGATGGGGGAGAAATGGAGAGACTGCTAATGGGTACAGGGTTTCTTTTTGGGGTGATGAAATATTTTGGAATCAGTGATAATGGTTGCACAATCTAGTGAATATGCTTTTAAAAACCCACTAAATTGTACACATTAAATAAGTGAATTTTATGATATGCGAATATCTCCATTAAAAAGTTTGTAAACTACATTGAGATATCAATTTCTGCTTATCATATCGCAAAAAGATCCAGAAGTCTGATAACAAACATGCTGTGTTGACGAAGGAGTTGTGAAAAAAGGCACTTTTCATACCTTGCAAGTGGGAATCTAAATTGCTATAACTATTACAGAGAGCATTTTGACACCATCAAAAGTGTGATTGACCCAGCAATTCCACATTCAAGGACTTATCCTTTAGGTATACCCCTATCTTCTCAAAATTGTGACATATGTGTAATATTCATCAAAGCGGTGGTTTTTTTTTAAAGAGATACTCTTTATTTTGAATCTCTTTTACGTAATAATATGAATTATGCTAACAGCGTCACAAACGAAAATAAAAGCTAACATGGTCTACAAATGTATTTTTGAAAGAAATGCAACCTTCTATATCAGCTGCTTAGACAATGCTAACTCTAAAACATCTTATACACTATCAAAAATGTGAGTATTTTTTAAAGTATGTTATACTATTTTCCCTACAATGACAAAAACACAAAAATAGTTGTACAGTCATGTTTTCATAGAAAAATGTTACTGACAACCTAAATACTCATCCATAGGAAACAGGTTAAATAATTTGTGGCACATTTACTGTGGTATATATAATACAGTGCAGAGGGGAAAAAATAATGAGAAAACTCTTTATATGCTGATATAATAATCTCTGCAATATATTGTTAACAGAAAAAAGCAACGTGAAGAATAGTGTGTATAGCATGCTCCACTTTGTGTACAAAAAGTGAGGGGGAGTATGTGTGTGTGTGTATATATATGTGTGTGTGTATATATATATACACATTTCATTATGGATCTATAAAAGGGATCCACAAAATATCTCTGTGGATAGTAACTGAATGGCTAAGGTCTGCAGTGGGATGGAGATGTTTTACATATACCCTTTTTGTTTTTTGAATATTGAAGTTGGTGAAGTATTACTTATTAAAACTTTTTAAAAATTAAAATAAAATAAAAACAACAATTAGTCAAAAAAGTAAAATAAGGCCGGCTGCAGTGGTTAACACCTGTAATCCCAGTACTTTGGGAGACTGAGGCAAGTGGATCACTTGAGGTTAGGAGTTTGAGACCAGCCTGGCCAACATGGTGAAACCCACCTCTGCTAAAAATACAAGAAAACATCCAGGTGTGGTGGCAGGCGCCTGTAATCCCAGCTACTCGGGAGGCTGAGGCAGGAGAATTGCTTTAACCCAGGAGGCAGAGGTTGCAGTGAGCTGAGATCGCACCATTGCACGCCAGCCTGGGTGACAAGAGTGAAACTCTGTCTCAAAAAAAAAAAAAAAAATGAAAGAAAGAAAAGAAAAAAATATGTATATAGCAAAACCAAACAAAAATCACTGAAACACTGATAGTCCTAACATCTCATGCCCCACCACCACCTCCACCAACATTAATTACCTTTGTTCTGAAATTGGATTGTCGTAAGGTAGATTTTCCTAAGTGGGATTTGCCTATACTCTCTCTGGTTTGAGGTCAAGTAGGCAAAGTAATCGAAGTTCCATAATTTGTCTTATATGTACAAAACAATCTTACCGTCACTTATGGTAATATTAGCAAGATCCACAATCTTGTCAGGAAGTTCCTGAAGCAATTTGCATTGTTTAAACTTTGGCTTTTCCCACTGAGATTTGCCCGTGTTGATGCTGATTGAACTGAAAAAAAGAGGAAAGAGCTTTCTCATCAGAGGATGAGGCAAGGATAATCTTAAAGCAAATAGTGGGAGTATCCCTAGCATGCCTTCTCCTCACCTGCCCCCAGCCCCCTGGCATAGATAGCAAAGGTGGGAGCCCAGTACTTCTTTGTGAAATGAAGAAATTTTGCTCTTAGGGAGCAAGTGAATCTAGGGTCAACATGTGGGAAGGGGAAAGGGGAGTGGATAAACAGGCGAGGAAGCTGGGAATGGGGTGTGGGAATGTCCTGCTGACCAAGTGTCAAGACAGAGATTCCGGCCCTCTAGACATAACTCTTTACTCTCACTGTCCCTTCTTACCCCTCTTTTAAGGGGAAATTCCTGTTGGAACGTGGTCTCTATCCAGCATATTAACTTAAAACAATTAATATAGAGCCCTCGATAGCTCATTGGCCCTCATCATCCACCCTCCCCTGTGTCTCACCCAATTCAAAGCAGTTCATTTCAAGTCAGCTAACACATTTATTGGGCACCACTCCATTCTAGGAAGGTAATAGGTAGCACAGGCAAACAGGGCAGGGCTTCATCGCTCCCTCAAGGAACTTGTAAATAGAGGGTTTAAAACTCTAAATGTAACTACTTGAAACTTAGAGCAAATATAAGATGAAAAACTGTATAAAGAAAACTGAATCTATCAAACCACCAAGGAAAGAGACGTTACTTTCAGCATTTGAGCTGAGCTGTGCGCTGAAAGGACAGAGGTAGAGAAAAATCTCTTCCCCCAACCCCAAGAGCAGACAACACAAGCAGAGAAAGAGACCCGGGAAGCGCCCATTGAGCCCAGAACAGCAAACGGTCATTTTGACTGGAGCGTATGATAAAGGGAGGGAGAAAGCCGAGTGAGACAGCAGGAGAGGAAGCCCACGGTCTGAAGGACTATATTTAGGGGTTTCGACTTAATTCTTGAGGCAATATGGAGCTGGAGCAGGACGGTGGCATGACAGCAGCCATACTTCAGGAAAATTATGCTGGCAGCAGTGTAGAATATAGTTGGCGGAGGTGGGTAAGGCGTACCGTTAAGCTAGATGGCAAGGAGACAGCTCTAATAGTGGGCAATAACGGCTTGCACCAGGGTACTGGCAGTGGGGTTGGAAAGGAAAGGCTCGATGTAGGCTCTGACTATGACTGTCAAAGCTGCAGGACTTGCTGACTGATTAGACACAGGGAGGAAAAGGAAAGCCCGTAATGTTGCTTTCTAAAAGAGTGCTTTTAAGCCTCTGTCAAAACCTGCTGCCCCTCCGGTTTTGCCCACTTAAGTTAATGGCATAAACCATGAACAGCAGAGAGTAAGAAAAGAGGGCTGATGATTTTAAAAAGGAAAATGATAAAGTCAACAATAGAAGAGTGATTTAGTAAATTACTCTAGCCCATCAACTGTAGACCAGTTTCCAAGGTCGTTTTTCGAAATGAACATTAAGATCATAAATGTAAAACATGGAAAATGTTTGATAAACCATTGAATGAAATGGTAAATTACATTATTGATACAAGGACAGTGATTACTGCTACATAAAACTTAAAGGCATACAGAGAAAGGCTAGATGAAAAAAATATGTCAACTTAAAAACAGCTATGTTCAGGCAGTAGGGTTATGGGTGACGTTTTTCTCTTTTGTCTTCTTGAATTTTCTTCTGGGATGATGGATAACTTTTATCTTTTGTCTCCTTGAAAATTTTTCTTATTATGTTGCACGCATATGTTTAAACAGGTCCAAAAGGTAATAGAAAGAAAGACCGGCACTAGAGGTGGAGGAAGGGTGCATGCTCAGACAAATGACATAGAAACATGTCCCCAATTAAGCAGACCTTTGTATATCTGGATCAGCAATTAGAACTTGGCCTGTACATACCAGACTCTTGTGGCGTTTCCATCCTCATTTTTTATGCATCTAGTTTGGGCTGTCTCCGTAGGGTTGGTTAATAGCCACTTATAAGTCCCTTTGTATTTGGAGGCTGTTTCATCGGCTTTGCAATTTCCAGGCTCTACAGAGAAAATGTATGCACATTTCAAAGGGCAAGAGGCACTTAAAAGTATTACGAACATCCATTATTATTATTACTGTATAATAATATAATATTATATGTTATTATGAACGTCACTATTACGCTGCATGTAAAGATCAGCAAATAAAAAAGAAAACTTTTTCTATCTAGCTATTTGGACCAGGCCTTACTGAAAATATCATTATATGGAGTGGTTTTTTTAAAATAACAAACCACCCAGTATAACGACATATTTAGTCCTTTTCATTAAAACAACCGGTTTATGAGATACGTTTTTCTAAAATTTTTTGTAGAGACAGTGTATTGCTATGTTATAGAGGCCGGTCTCAAATTCCTGGCCTCAAGCAATCCTCCCGCCTCAGCCACCCAAAGATCTAGGATTACAAGCATTAGCCACCTCACCTGACATTGTTTTGTCTTGTTTTTAAAACAATACACATGCATTGAAAAAATTCAAGCCACACGGTGGAGTGTAGAGTCAAAAGTTCCCACCTACCAATTGCCCAGCTTCTGAGGTACCCACTGTTATCAGTTTTATGTCCAAAGATAGGAGACTGTAGGCCAACTTCTCTCTCTGGGATGGCCCCCTTCTTAACGGACTGTGAGATGGATTTTGTTTTAGTAAACTCAGTGTATCTGACATGATCAATATAGACAGGGGAGCTCTGTTTTGTTTGTTTGTTATTTGAGGTCTTACTCTGTCACCCAGTCTGGAGCGCAATGGCGTGATCATGGCTCGCTGCAGCCTCAACCTCCTGGTCTCAAGTTATCCTCCTGCTTCAGCCTCTTGAATAGCTGGCACTACAGGCATGCATCACCATGTCCCGCTATTTTTTTTTTTTTTATTTATTTTTTGTAGAGACAGAGTCTTGCTTTGTTGCCCAGGCTGGTCTCAAACTCTTGACTTTAAGTGATCCTCCTGCCTCACCCTCCCAAAGTTCTGGGATTATAGGTGTAAGCCACTGCACACAGTCTAGGGCTCTGTTTTCGATGTTGGTGCTGAGGGACAGGGTAAACTTCCACAGAGGGCTGTTAAGGCAAGGTTTTGCTGTCACATGAAGGGAGATGTGACCTGGGCTAAGTCTATATGATAAGTTCCCGGTTTTTACTGAGCACTCACTGGGTTTCATGGCCCTGATTCTGGAAATATTTCCCTCAGGTGTTGAGAGAATGGTGTGAGAAGTGGCCCAGCCAGCTTTGCTCAGCTATCCCAGTCTCCACCCTGAGTGAGAGTGAAAGGTGCCTTCCTCTCACTCTTACGACACATTCGTTAGTGTCATTTACATGGTGGGCTCTGCCTGTGGCTTCAACATGTTTCTGCCCTCCATTTCACTGACACCCCTGCACTGTCACAGGCTGCCCTCTGATGCTTAATCAGTATGTTGCCAAGGATTTTGCGTTCTAATGCCTGTGTGTGTTATCTGGCATTAGAGCTGTGTGAGCTCAATGATTTCTACAGCAGTCTATTGGGGAAAAGGAATAAAGCTGAACTGGGAAGGAGGTAGAGTGGCCTGGTAACCTCACACTTTTACCAATAAAGCTTTGCTAATCAGAGAATGTCCATGAGAGAAATCTGGGACAGTTCCCAGATCACTTGCCAAGATGAATAAGATGGCTGAGTCAATCAATAAATTAGCAATTATCTATTGGGCATCTACTGTGTGTTAATGAGGAAGCTCTTCAGGTCTCTGGGTATTTATGCAAGAGGGAAAATCCTCCCATTCCATTGACGGACTGACCATTGCTAATATCCAGAGCCGACCAGCAGTCTCTGGTAACTCCTCCAGCAGTCTGTTCTTCCATAGGTTCTTAAAGGTAGAAAGGTCATCAGATCAAGTGGGTACCAAGAATATGGAAAAAGCATAAAGGTGACTTCTCTCCTTTCTGAACTCAGAATTCTTAACCAGGTATGCATTATGAGTTTTATAATAAAGGAAGTAAGTTCATACTGCAATATCCACCCCCCCAAAAAATTACCTAGTTTTTTCACTGCAACATGCTCAGAGTTTACTAATAACGTCAATTGATCTTGTGTGAAGTTTCCATGCGTGAAGTTGCCATGTATTTTACTTTTGATTTTGCTCATCAATTCCGAGGATGCTAAGGAAGAGCTGGCTTTTATGATGACCTGACAAACACAGCTACAAAGCAGAATAAAAAAGAAAGATTGTTGCAGTTATGTCAAGGGAGTGCAACTTGGACTGCAATGCTGAAATTTTTGTACAGCTGATTTAATTGGTAGTTCATAAATGTCAAACATTTTACAGCTATTACGTGGCCAATTTTAAGAAGTGATGGAAGACAGCATACTGAAATATTCTGATAAATTTTCTCTTATCCAAAACAGACAATGCAAAACCTATTTTCAAAAGAATGGTCAGTAACATACGCATTGTGTTGAAATTGCTAGCCTTGAGATTTCTCTAAGAGTTTGTAATAATTAATAGAGAAGATGGAGTTTTCAGGATTTATTATTTCAGAGAGAACCTTTTATTCTTCTGGTCTCCAATTTACCCATCAGTACTGAAATCAGGCAAATAGGCATATGATGCTCAATTAGTCTATAAAGAAGTGTTCTGAAGAAGGCTCATTTCTATAATAAGTAATAATGATGATAATGATGATGATAATGATAGTAGCTAACATTTGTGAAGCCCTTCCTCCACATGTTCTGATTCACTTTTTTCTCACAACAACCGTATGAGGTAATGCTATTATTATTCCCATAATACAGATGATGGAACTCAGCCTCAGAGAAATAACGTTTCCCATGGTCACAAAGACTCACTCAGTATTTACGTCCACTAAAAGATCACTGACGAAAGGATAGGGCCATCCTTGACTTCATCCTCTATCCTCTACAGCAAGATCCTCAAATATTCTGAATTCCTCTAATATTCCATTAGGAAGCACATTTCAGATACAAAAACTTACCTATATCTTTTTTCCATTTCCATTTGTAGATATGGCTTTTTGAAGAACATATTTGCTAAGTCTCCTGCCAGCTGTTGCAAGTTAGGCATACCTGTACTTACTCAAAACTTATCTCCATGTCTAATCTGAGTGATGTCCGCCCCTCCCCTGAATTATATTTGGTGAGGTCCCTGCTCATCCTACCTCCTTCCTTTGGAGTCTAGCTCTTCTCAGCTTTCATCTTTCCAGTCCAAAGAGGAGTCTTCATTTTAAACCTCTCCTCCTGCTTGTAACAGACCCTCTACTCCATTCTAAAGACCTCTTCATGGGCCTTTTCTGTCTATATGTTCTTCCTGATGTGCATCAAACAGATCAACAATAGCCAGCATTCCGGGAGGAGCTGGACCAAGAGTCTGAACAGAACCGAAGCTACTTTCCATGTTGTTGTTGTTGTTTCCAATTTCCCTGCCAAGTATTTCGTGGACCTTTTTGACCACAACAAACACTTCACTCCCCCATCCCAGATTATGACCACCCCATTTTCTCTTCACTACAAAGGGGCAGCAGGCTGGCTGCTAGCCTGAGCCATGACCAACCGAAACAACATACTTCATGAAGGCAAGGGCCTAATTACAGCATATGTGAAATAATCCCTGGGTACTTTGATCTCCTTCTGACAACTCTGGCCAACTGGCCACACACATGGAATTAAATGGAAGGAAAATCAGAACTAAGTGTACCAGCTATTAATAAACTCAGTTCCTACTTCCTACCTGTATGGTACATAGGAAATTGTAGCCATTTCTTGTCCTTCTCTCTGTTCCAACTAATGCAAAAGAAAAGTACATAGTCACTGAAATCTTTAAACAAATGTCATAACTGAGTACAGGGCTTATTGTTAGCAACAATTATATAATTATGCTTTACATTTATGTAACCCATTGCCATCTACAAACTAGCCTCGAAAACATCAATGCATTTACTCCTCACACCAACCGTGTAGGGTGAGCAATGCAAGAATTGTCACCCTGTTTGCTACATGAGGAATCTGAGTCACAGAGAAGTTAAATGGTCTGCCCAGTATCACGCAGTTGACAAGTCACAGAACTAGGAGCAGAATCCAAGCCTTCTGGGTCTAGATATTAACATGCTATTGACAATTGTAAACACTATCTAACATTTTCTATGTTCTAAGCCCAGTGTTAAACATTTAACATAGATTATCTCATTTTATCCTTCCAACAGCCCTCATCTTACAGATGAGGAAACAGGGCACAGAGAGGTTAATTAAGTTGCCCAAGGTCTCATAGTCAGGAAGTGAAAAAGCAGGGGTTCCAACCCAGGCAGCTTGACCACATTATCACCAAAAGGATTTTATACCCATTATTGACAGGACTTTTAGTTATATCATGCTTTAATGTGTATACATCAAAACTTATGACTCAGCTATTTACAGAAAATACTTTTAATGATAGTGGATAATTTGGAATGCACCATAGTGGTTTTTTTGGTTTGTTTTTTTGTTTTTTGTTTTTTTTTTTGAGACAGAACCTTGCTCTATCACCTAGGCTGGAGTGCAGTGACACAATCATAATTTAGTGCAGTCTTGAAATCTGGGCTCATATGATTCTCCCCACCTCAGCCTCCTCAGCAACTGGGACTACAGGAATGCACCGCCGTGCCCAGCTAATATTTTTAAATTATTTTTTTGTAGAGATGGAGTCTCCCCATGTTGCTCAGACTGGTCGTGAACTTCTGGCCTCAAGCAATCCTCCCACCTCAGCCTCTCAAACCTCTGGGATTACAGGTGTGAGTCACTGCACCTGGCCCCTGTACCGTGGACTTGATTGTACTGTGTATCATCAAGTATTTACCTCATACTTAAATACCTGGAAAGCTGTGTGTCTGCTACTCATTTTACAGTGGGCTGTTGTAAAGCTTTGAGGCAATTGAAAAAGAACTGAGAATTGGGGCAAGGATGATGGGAGATAGTTTTATCACACTCTGGCTTCAAATCTGGACAAATAGAGGGTGGATTTATTGTGTGAATCCAAGTTTTGCAAATAATTGTGTCACTCTTGGAAGAGCTAGGCTTTCTTGCAAGACATCTATAACCAAGAAATTCACTTACCATTTACAATCCCTGAGTCATTCCACACTCCTATAGACCAGAAAATGTGCCTCAAAAAGCTGCCACATGGATAGTTCAGAAAAGCAGGGGATGTTTTCTTGATGGCTTTTTGTGCCAATCCCAAAGGAAGTAACATAATTTGACCCCCAATTGTCACAACAGAGCCTCGCCTGATAATATACACTTGGGTGGAAGAGCTATTGACTTACATCTAATCAGGCATAGGATAGGTCACAGGTAGATTCATTTTGAAAAATTACTTACAATAGCGCGATCCATGACCATCTCTTCCTCTGAAATGTCCCTGTATCAAAAGCATTACAAAATTATAGGAAAATGAAATATAGTACCAAGTATGCAGGGCACGAGATCAGTAGAAAGGCAACACTGAGGCAGAACAATAGACTTCTCCCAGCCTGGAATTCAAATAATGCTGAAGCTCCAGAGAAACACTTCCAATGGGCTTGCTTACTACATGCATACCACAACGGTGGCAAGCCTTTGACTTATTAACCTTGAATCCAGGAATCTATTCCATAATGGTACCAGCAAAAATGCATAAAAATAGACATACAAGTGGAAATGACTCAAGTTTCCATCATTAGATAATTGGAGGAAAACATCATGGCACACCATATAAAAGAATCCTCTACAATTATTAAAACAAATGAGCTATATCTGCATATATTGGCCTGAAAAGGCATACGTGATGTATTATAAGGCATGAAAAGAAAGTTGTCCAACAGTATGTAGAGGAGGATCTTATTCTCTTAGTAAATGTGTGAAAACAAATCTAGAGAAATCAATAAAATAAGCTGTTAACAGGAGTTCTTGGAGGAGTAGGGGAAGGCAAGTATTCAGAGATTTTTACTATCCAGGTTTTTTATATATATATATACACACACACACATATATATTTCTATAAAGCTCTAAGATTTTGCAGTGGTCACATATTACTTTTGTAATAAGGAAAAATAATAGACACGGTTTTTAAAAAGAATGTTGTTTACCCCCAGACATCTCTAGTTTTGTTTTAGTGCGTTAAAAGTTGTGAATGTTTGTGTCCTGCCAAAATTCAATGTTGAAGTCCAATCCCCAGTGTGATGATATTAGGAGGTGGGGCCTTTGAGGGGTAATTAGATCATGAAGGTGGAACTCTCATGAATGGGATCGGTGCCTGGGGTGTTATATGTGTGTGTGTGTGTGTGTGTGTGTGTGTGTGTGCGTGCGCGCGCGCACGCGCACATGTTTTCATTCACAGTTCTTGGCTTATAACTCCCATAGCCCTTGTTACAGTCTTGTTATAATGTCGGGCGTGCTAGGCCTCAGAAGCTAGCTTCAGCAAACAGAATCTCTCTGATCTTCTCCCACCCTCCTTTCACCTGCCCCAAGGCAGAACTCTAATCTTTCTTCACCTTTCTGATTGTGAGTCTTAAGACCCTCTCCAGAAAGAGTCTTGCCTCTTATGAGACTTGGGAAAGGAATGCTGACATAATGATGTTTCCATAAAATCCCGAGAAGACTGGGTTTGAAGAGCCTCCCAATAGCTGAACACATGGAGGTTCCCGGAGGGTGGTGCACCCAGGGAGATCAGAGAAGCTCCATTCCCCTTGTCACTTACCTCTCCTTACACATCTCTTCATTCGTGTCTTCTGCAGTGTCCTTTATAATAAACCAATACACATAAGTGTTTCCCTGAGTTCTGTGAGCCGCTCTAGCAAATTAATCAAGCTCAAAGAGGGGGTCATGGGAATCCCAAGTTGAAGTTAGTTAGTCAGAAGTTCTGGAGGCCTGGACTTTTGACTAGTGTCTGGGGTGAGGGGCAGTCTTGGAGACCTGTGAGATCTGAAGCTATTTTTGAGAGGATAGCACCAGAATAGAATTGAAGTAGAGAACAACCAGCGGTGTCAGCTGCTTGGTGTGTTGGGGGGAAATCCCCACACATTTGGTGGTAGAAATCTTCTATATTGATTGTTGTGTTGGTATGACAGCAGAGAAACAAAAACAGTTTGAATTTTTTTGAAACAGTACCCTTATAAGAAGAGACAGGAGAGCTTTCTGTCTCTCTGCTCTCTGCCACTTGAGGACACAGCAAGAAGAGGGCCATCACCAGACATTGAACCTGCCAACACCTTGATCCTGGACTTCCCAGCCTCTGGAACTGTGAGCAATAAATTTCTGTGGCTTAAGCCACCTAGTCTATAGCACTTGTTATAGTAACTCAAAACTGACTAAGACAATAACCTACCATAGATTTACCTCCATTCATTTATATGAATTTTCTTGACCCTATTAATACTTATATGAATTAATATGTGATTAATAATTAATACTTGAATATGTAAGAGAAACCAAAATCCCAGTGTACAGAAGACAGGCAGTAACATTTTACGTTTTAAAAATCAGTCGCCATGGCTTAACAGAGCCATGCCTATTTTTCAAAGAACTTCTGTGGGGTGTCCCTTTACAGAGGATTAGTATGTGTGTAGGGAAAGAATACAGGAAATACTTCCCAGGTGAGCAATTGCGTTTGCCATAGTTTCCACGATACTGCCCATTTCACTGCAATCACCATTCGAAATTTGTGCCCCAAGCAAATGTTGGACTAGTCAACATTCTTGCTTTAGACATTTCAAGTTCACTTTGGAATTTCTCATTTCTGAAAGTGAATCATTCCAAAATAAAAGGCCTTATAAATCCTCGCACATTGTCCATACATAGCACTTCAAGGTATGATTTTTGTATAAGTCACAGATTCATAGAATCTTAGAGATGAAAGGGGCATTAGAGGTAACTCAGTCTAACTGCATGACTTCCCCTATTGGTTTTCTTTTGTTTTGTTCTCGCATTGGCTTTATACCTTACAGTAGTAATACAAATTTTTTCCTCATGCCAAAACGAACCTACTCAGGAAGGAAGATGCAACTAAAAATGTGGCAGCCCTAAATCTCAGACATAAACACAGGACATCCCCTCCAGATAGGAACAGACCCAAAATGCCCTCAAATTGCCCTTTGACCCACAGTAAATGTCATTCACGTACCTGCTTTTAATTTGGGTTTCCAGATTAGCAAGAGAAAATTCACTGTTCTGAAATATAGAATTCAACTGTACAAGACAAAAAAAAATCAGTTTCATTATTCTTCTCCTCTAGTTCAACTCAGCAAAGTCACCTGGGATGATGTGATCATTAAGCTGCACTCATTATTTCAGCTGGCTCAACATTTCCATTTGCTCCACTAAGTTTTTCAAATTACATATTACCTACTGTTATGGGCTGAATTGTGTCTTTCCAAAACTCAAATGTTGAAGCCCTAACCTGAATGTGGTTATATTCAGAGATAAGGTCTTTGAGGATGGAATTAAGGTTAAACAAGATCATAAAAGTGGAGCCCTACTCCAATAGGACCAGTGTCCTTATAAGAAGAAAAAGAAAGACCAGGGATGCGTGTGCACAGAGGAAAGACCATGTGAGGACACAGGTGAGAAGATGGCCATCTGCAAACCAAGGAGACAGGCTTCACCAGAAACCAACTCTGCCAGCACCTTAATCTTAGGCTTCCAGATTCCAGAACTATGAGAAAATAAATGTCTGTTGTTTAAGCCACCCAGTCTGTGGTATCTTGTTATGGTAGTCTGAGCAGACTAATGCACCCACCCGTTTTCAAGGATTTATAACCATGCCATAGACACTTGAAAATAAGTGCTGACAGGGAAAGAATGGAAACATATGATTTTTTGCTGTTGGGAGATGGTGCAAGTTGATGTCACCTATCTGGGGGGTCTTTTAGTAACAGCTATTTAAATGTGAAAGGTTCACATCTTTTCATCTACTGATTCCAATTCTAGGAATTTATCCTATAAAAATACTAAAGTGCCTCAAAATTTATTTCTAGGGAATTGTTTTCAGCATTGTTTTTTTCTTAAACTTTTTTTTTTTTAAAAAAGAAAACAAGATCTCGCCATGTTGCCCAGGCTAGTCTCGAACTCCTTGGCTCACGCAATCCTTTTGCCTCAGCCTCTCAAATCAAAGTGCTAGGATTACAGGCATGAGCCACAGTGCCCAGCCCAGCATTGTTTCTAAATAGAGAAAAAGATAGAAACAACGTAAATGTCACCAATGGATTTAAAAAAAAAAAAAAAAAAAAAAAACCTGTAATACAACCACGTAGTGAAATCCTATGCATCTGTTAAAGTATATGATTTATATTTACCAGCATGAATATGTGCAAAGATACATGGTTAAGTGCAGAGGAGGGGGAGCAAGTTGAAAAATAGCATAACTAGTACAATTACATATATTTTGTAAAAGAACACACATGCATCAACATTATAATATGCACAGAAAAAAAATCTGAAAGAATGTACCTTAAACTGTTAAGAGGAGTTAATGCACAGAGCAGTATTAGAGAGGACATTTACTTTCTGGGTTTTCGATGTCAATGTCTGATTTTGTTACAGAGAGTATGTATTAGTCATATCAAGAAAAAATTAAGGATAAGTAAAACATTCACTGTGTTCAAAAGAGAAAAAAATAAAATTCAGAAAACAATAATACTTAAATACCATTGTATTTAAGTATACATTTTGTTATCACTGCTCTCCCACTTTCCCCAAATAGGAAAATTTGGCAAAGACTCAGAATTTGTGTCACTAAAGGGAAATGTACAGATCTCAACAAATGAAAATAATAACATTCCATAAAAGCTTTTAGCATTGGTACTATGAAAGAGAGATTGCATATATTCTCATGATGTTGCTTACAGAATAGACAGATTTGCAGCAAAAAAAAAAAAAAAATCAAACTTCTTAGCTGTGAAATTTATTATTGGTAGAAAAAAGTAAAGCCTAGTTTTAATATACTCTGTCATATATATACATGTATATATTGACATATTTATATATACCATAAATATGCAAAAGATTATTTTACCCAATTTTCTGTAAATTCGTTTATAACACTGGTAATAGGGATCCTTGGCTCTTCAACAAAGACAGAGAAGCTCATTTCAACATTGTAGAAGGAAACTGTAATTAAAAATAAGGAGGTTAATTTTATTCATTTAGTTCAAGAAATTTGACTTCTGTAAATTTGGTGAAAAGTGTTCTCTGTTTTAAAGTAAACCAAATAATAATGTCTACTGCCTAAACTTAGCTTAATTTAACTCCAAGGTCAAGAACCAACACTTTGACTCCATATCAAAAAGCAGAACTGGGATGTTACCATCCCAGTTTTGCTTTAATTATTTGGACACTTCCTTGATTTCTAGTTGACAGACACTCCACAAATCCCACCAATTCTCCACTCTCATTGACCAACAGACTTTCAGTCCACTCAACGGCCAAGCTGAATATTATCTCAGAAGATCACTTTCCCTGAGAAAATAACTGTTGTTTTTTTTCTTCCTGTGCCTTGTTTTCTGCTTTAGATTTTTCTCTCCTTTTTTCCCTCTCGCTCTTGTGTATCCTATCAAATTTCTATTGTAGAATGTTAAAAGTTGCAGGAACAGGCCGGGCGCGGTGGCTCACGCCTGTAATCCCAGCACTTTGGGAGGCCGAGGAGGGCGGATCATAAGATCAGGAGATCGAGACCATCCTGGCTAACACTGTGAAACCCCATCTCTACTAAAAATACAAAAAATTAGCTGGGTATGGTGGTGGGTGCCTGTAGTCCCAGCTACTCGGGAGGCTGAGGCAGGAGAATGGGGTGAGCTCCGGAGATGGCGCTTGTAGTGAGCCAAGAAGGTGCCACTGCGCTCCAGCCTGCGCGACAGAGTGAGACTCTGTCTCGAAAAAAAAAAAAAAAAGTTGCAGAAGCATTCAAAATTTGAACAATATGGAAGCCAAGTATTCCCTGGCCTTGGACAAGCACTCCTAGCCAGCTGCAGGTAGGGATTGGAGAAGGCTGAGACCTGCATAAAAGGAATCCAAAAGGTAAGATAGGATATCTTCTGGTGTTTTTTCTGGTGTTTTCCGGTGGGTGGTCAGCATGCTCAGACCTAAGGCCATATGATCCTCTTACTGGGAAGGGGTGATGTTCCTAGTCCGTATGCACACTGGCAGAATCAGAGTCAGACCGTCAAGAACAAAACAGGTGGAAAGTAGGCTTAGAAATTGTCATGCTGAGTGAAAAGATACATTTACATTACATGCCAATAAAGCAGAGACAAAAAAGATGGCGAGAGAATTTTGTATTTGGACAAGGTACTCACTGTACCCATTGTCTGAAGGAGATAAAAAACACCTGCACCCTTCTTCATTCTTTTCTGCCTTCCAAGAATGGGCCACTTTGGAAAACACATGACCCATAGTGCACGAATTCTGTTGGGGCTACACCACATGCATTATGGAGTAGTACCTGTGAACTTGGTGGCAATAGGCGAAGGTGATGCTTCCATAGATAGAAAGGAAGGTGTGGAGTCCAGCCAAGTTGTCTCAAAAAAGGACGATATTGGTGAAGACACAGTTGCTGTAGAAGGATGTGTCACCCCAGTGGATATTAGTGGAAATGAGGCTCCAGGAACAGTGGTTTTAGTAGTCATTATATTTAGAAGGGAGTCCAGTGTGGGCTTAGGAATAATTAAGGTAGAGGGTGATGATGCTGCTGGAATTCTGCTCCATGAAGATGTTATTGTAGAGCTAGGCAGAGGCATGGAACCAACAGATAGAGTGTGGTCAGTTGTAGAACGTGACATAGTCTTTCTGCTAAAGGATGAAGGATGAGGCACAGTCCTGGGGTTGGCAGTTACTGTGGTTCCGGAGGATGCCTCAGGGTGTGTGGAAATGTACACAATGTCATCTGTGACTTTTATAGACATAGGGAGAGAAGTTGGGAAGCCAGTAGTGATACCACCCAGTGTAGGTGTAGGAATGGTTTGGGTGAGTATGGTGCTCATAGTAGCAGAGGGTAGTGTTGTCAAGTTAGTGAATGGGTGCACTGATATCATGTCAGATGTCAGAAATGTTGATTTTGACTCCTCTACTGTAGAGGAAGTCATAACATGAGGGGCATTAGATACAGTTGCCAGAGGGGAGCCAGAAGGGAGACTAGATAAGAGCCTTGTCAGAATGGGTGAAGTAGCAGCCTTTGAAATTACAGATCCTGAAATGGCACCAGAAAGAATTGATGGGAGTGTGGTCCCAGGAGTTACAGATGTGGTTATTTTCTCAAATGTGTGCTTAACGTCAGCCAATGTGGGAGTGATAGCTCTTAAGGGTGTTGATAATGAAGGGTTCTCAGAAAGCCTATAGGTAGGAAGAATTCCTGACATAGGAATTGATGATATTGCCATGACATCTTTAGATACTAGACCAGTCTGAGAGGCTGTGAATGTTGACAAAGGCCCAGGAACAAGGTGTAGAGTCTCTGTTTCCATCCCATTGGATGTAGGTACATGAATAGTGGTGGAAATTGGAAACTGAGAACCTTCAGCTGTGGGTATGCTCCAGGAAGTCATAAGCAGAGGTTGGGTATTACTAGATGTGATTCTTGTTCCCAGAACTGGAAATTCAACCATTTGGGATGTGGGAGGAGGAGAGGTCTCTGGAGTAGAGAACTCAGCTTCACTACTATGAGGTGAATAAAGAAATGATGCCAAAGAGGGTGGAGTTGCACTGGATGGGGTCCACGGAGTGTATGAAACAGGGGTATTCAAAGATGTGGCATGATTTGTTAAGGAAGTCTTTTCTAACAAGGAAGTCATCTTTCTAGTATTAGAAGAAAGGTAAGTGGTGGTTGTTTTAACATTTTTTGTGGCTCCAGAAGTATTCTTAAAGCTAGTCAGAGATGGGGAAACCTGAATATTGAAGGAAGTATGGAGACTATCTGCATGAGTAGGTGAAAGCATATTTTCAGGAGCAGTGGTTCTGGAATATGTATTTGTGTGAGCTACACCCATACCACTGTTCACAGTAGATAGGGACCTCTTAGTAATTCCAGACAATATGCCCAAAGTTGTAGCCTCATCTGCTTGTGATGACTGTTGAGTTGCTGATAGAAATGGTGAAAATGTGGTCTTTGGAATGGAGGAAATAGCTCCAGTGTTCTTAGAACTGAGTAGAGAAAAGGCAGTGGTACCTACAAATGGAGTCACTATCCCAGCCATAATAGTGGTGGGAACGGTTTTTACAAAGGGGAAAGTTGGCTCTGTTGGAGAGAGAAAGGTTGTAGGTGTGATCCTGGAAGGTACCTCTATCATTTCTGTAGTGAAAGCAGAGGAAACCATTTTGCTTTTTGAAGTAGGCCCAGCATATGTCACAGGTGTGACATCCAATGTAGATGTTTGCATGGTCATAGTAATCCTGGGGGTAACCAAAGACAATAAAGTAGAGAATAACCCAACTGTTGTGGAAGTGTCGGAAGAGACTGTTGCAGGTGTGAAAGCAGAGTTATTAGCTGACATTGAGGACATCTCAGACATAGGCCCAGAAGTGGCTGTACAGGGACTTTCCAAACAACCTGGATGCATTGTTTTAGAAGATTTAGTGATCAGTATTGGGGGAGTGTCAGAAACCTTTTTGGAGGTGAAGGCAGTTACACTAACTGGCAATGAGGACATCTGGTAAATAGGAGTGAAGGTTGCCATAGAGGATTCTCTAAGAAGCATTGTAGGTACATTTGGAACGGAAAAGGCTGTAGTGATCCTGTTGGAGAGAACTGTAAAACTGTCATTATATAGTCCAGCTGTGGAAAGAGACAAGGACTCAGGGAAAGTCTGTGTGCTTTCAGAAATGAAAGAGGCAACTGAAGTCACCTCAGGTTGTGTCCTAAGTGAATGCAAGTGTGAAAAAGTTGTGTTGATGTCCATAGGATTTGATATTCTGGCTGAGCTGGAAGTTGTGGTATTTACAAATGAAGTATCCTGGCCATATGAGACAGAGTGAGTCACATAGGTGGAGTTTACTATCATTTCCACGGTCCTGGGAGTATATGCTGGAAAAACACTAGTGCTTTCCTTTTCAGGAGACAAAAAAGTGGTGATTGTCAGAGCTTGTGAGGGGAGAGCTGTTTTCCCAAGACTGGTAGACATTTCTGGAATGTGAACGTCTACTGTGTTACTTGAGGTCAAGGTAGGTGTAATCTGTGTACTTCCAGAAGTGGGAGATGAAGCCGAATTTCCATCAGAGGGAGTCCCAAGTGGAATCTCTGAAGGCAAATGTGTTTGGTGACTGGAAATTATTGTGGTCTCAGGAAATCCTGTATCTGTCATTTCCAAAAACGGAGTACCCCGGGAGTATGAAATAAAAAAATTCTTTGATGGGGACATTTCTGTCACCTCCGTAGTTCTAGGGGTTTTTCCCAGGGATATGGTCATCTGGTCTTCATCAGAAGATAAGATAGAGGTGCTAGTCACCAAGTGGGTGGACACTGGTGTGTGTACACGATGTGTGACAGGTGGAGAAATGTGACTGTTTACTGAAGTAGTAAGCTTATTGGCAGAGATGTGTGAGGGTGCGGTCTCATCAACAACAGAGGTCTCTGCGGTGCCAGTAGCCAAGTTGGCAACATTTGCACCACCACTGTAAGTATATGGGAAGCTGAGAGCATAGGTAGAAGTCTCTTCTACTAGAGATATGGGTTGAGTTGCTTCTGGTGTAGATGTAGTTGAGATCACATGAGTGGAGGACGCAGGAGGAATGTTGTCAGGGGGAGGTTTTGAGCAGACAAGAGTGTTTGTAGATGGGGTAACTGTATCAACTGAGGTGGAGAAAAGGGTGGTTTCAGCCTTAGCTGTCACAGGAGTGGAGAGTCTCAGTGAAGGAAATGGTGTTTCTGTCAGAGAAGGAACTGCCATGGATGTCTTCCTGACAGAGATTACTGTGGCCTCTGAAGTGGTATGAATCGAATCTCCGTGGGTAGGCATAATATCACTGGTTGTGGAAGCAGTCTGATCCAAAGGTGGTACCAATGCTGTGGTCATTGTAGTTGACGATAGATTTGAGACATCTGAAAGCACAGATGTAGAAAAAGCCCTGACCAGTGTAAAAGGCTCAGACATGGTAACCTCAGTCTCCTCAGACACGGTAACCTCAGTCTCCTCAGACACTACAGAGCTGCCATTAACTGGCAATGAGAACATATGAGTAACAGGCATAGGGGTTGCTGAGGAATGAGCAGCTGTAGGCTGTGGAGGTAAGATACCATCAGACAAGGACGTAGCTGTCCTGTCTGTAGGGGTTGTGGGGAAACTGGTTTCTGATATCCTTGTGGTAGAAGCACCCAGGGGTTCACCAAATATATGTGTGCTCCCAGAAGTGGGAGATCCAGCTGAAATTCCCTCAGATGTCTCTGAAGTCGAATGTGCTACATAGGTGTGGTTAAAATTAAACATTTCTGTCGTTTCATTGTATGAACTTATAGGTGTGGTTTTCACCAATTTTGTCAAAAGCCAACTTTCTCTCACCTCACTTGTTGCAGTTTTATTATCCAATGGGGTACTTAGCTTTTCTATCTCAGGAAAAGAGGAAACAGCGACAGAAGCTGTCACCATTTGTGCTGATTCATTTGTCACTTCCAGCATTGTTGAAAATGGAGAAACCTCAGCCACTGCTGCTATAGTTGATTTTCCCATAAGATAATGGGAAGTTGCTTCTTTTCTTGTCACAGTGGCATTAAATCTTTGTGTTGTTGCTGACCTTGGTACAGGGGTCGTTGTATCTTCAAATGCAATTGCACCATTTATTTCTGTTTGTGTGGTTTCAGAAGCACTTTCCTCAGTAGAAAAATTTGGTTGAATGTAAGCAAGAGTAGATATTATATCTACTGATGGAACAATAGTCTCCCTTGGTGTCAAAGGAAGTTCATTTGCAGGTTTTGCAGACATAGGGATTGTTTTTAGTGGTAAGGTGGTAAGTTTAAATTCAGGCATACTGGTTATGGATGTGGTTCCAGAAACTATGGAGAAATTAGAAAACCATGGTGATGCCAATTTGGATACAGCTGTTGTATATCTGGCGGTAGTAGCATCAGTGGTAGTGGTACCTTCGCCCTCTGGAGATGCTTTCAGTGGGGTGATATTGGTAGTTGTAGATAAAAGTTCTGTATGAGTAGCACTCTCATGAAATGCTGATGTAAAATTTTCATTAGGCACAAATGTGAGTATGGTGGTTGTGTTCATAGATGTCAGCAGGGTCTGGTCTGGCCTGGAAGTCCAAATGGTCTCATTGCTGGAGAACAGATGGGCAGCTTCATCAGTTGTGGATGTTGCACCTGACTCAGGTGCCTTGGATGTGGAAGCTGATCTAGTGGAAATCAAAGTAAGCATTTGTCCATCAGCTGTAGGTGTATTCTGGGTACAAACTCGTCCTGTGATTGTGGAGGAAAGCATAGTTTCAGCCACTGTAGGCGCAAGTGTGATTTCAGGAGTTAAGGCTGTATGTGTAGCTTCAGCATCAATAACTGTCTGTACACTCTCAGTCCCAGTAAATGAAAAGGATCTTAAGGAAGAAAGAGTCCTAGAGGAGGTCTCTTTAGACATGGAGGTAGACATGGCATCTTCCACTCTGGATAAAGACACATCCTGAAAATTTGTAGATGTCAATTCTGTTTCAGCTGTCCTTGGGGCAGGCGTGGTCTCAATAAACCTAGTTGGGAGAGTTAATGAATGGACTGTAAATGCTATGTTCATATCAGTTGTTGCCAATGGAGATGCTGTCTGGTTTCTAGGAAATACAGAATCTACTGGAGCAGCTGTGGAGATGAGCACAGACTCAGGTGGGAATACTGATGCAGTCCCAACATGAGTAGCTGCAGGTGAAGTCTTTTCCATTGTAAACCAAGGTACAGTTTCAGCAGCTATAGATTCAATGAACTCCTGGTCAGCTGTGGAGATAGGGAGTACCCCAATATTTGTGGATTTTTGTTTGAGATAAGGTGTTGTAGACATAGATGTTGACTCAATAATTGAAAATAAAGATGTTGTCTTCATAACAGCCGACTGAGATTTCATTGCTGAAGTTGTAGATGCAACTGAATTCTTGGTAAATCTGGATGTGGATAGGAAATTAGAAGGTGTAGGTGGTTGCAAGATTTTAGTAGCCATGGCTTCAGTCATTTTTGTTGTCTTTGTGCTTTCTGAAGATGGGGATTTCGTTTTTTTCATGGAATTGGTAGTAGTGCCTATGGATATACTCTGGGTAGGCAGAGAGATGGCTGATGAAGTTGATAAAACATCTACTGCAAATGTAGCTGTCTCATCTGCCGGTGTCTTTAAGATCTTTTGTGCAGTCATTGTTTCCAGAGGTGGAGATGTTGTATTGGAATATGATATGGTTGTGTAATCAGTTGCAAATATAGGTATGCTTTGAGACAACACTGCAGAGGAATGTGCAGTCTTTTGTGGTTTTACTCCAGTAATTTGGGATGGAGTGGTCATATCTATTTGTTGTGAAGCAGTTGTACTTTTTCCTTGAATTGTCATATTTTCAGGAACAACTAAAAAATCAGAAAGAAAGTGGTATTTTGGATTCAGCTTTGGAAATTAGAGACAATTCTTTAAGAAAGAGCTCTATAATTTATTTTCATCTTGTAAGAAAGTACCACAGATATAATCAAATCACTTGATCACTTGATTTTCCTTAAGACAATTTTCTACTCTCTAAGATCTCTATATGGCACTCATAACACCCTGGTTAAGTAACTGGTAGGAGGACATCCATTTTGTAGTATCTTCATAAAATATATAAACATTCCTGAAAGAGGGATGCATGCCACAGTAGTGCATTAATTAAGATGATTAGCTTTGGGAAATGATCCAATTCCTTGAAAGACACAGCTATAAGAACTCACTTAAGAAGAAACAGATAACTTGAATATTCCTATATCTATTAAAGAAATTGAATTGTGTAATTTAAAATATTCCAAAAAGAAAATTCAGCCTTAGATTCAAATGGATTAGTTTTAAATACTGGCACCATCACTTTCACACTCATTACATAACCTTGGACTAGTTGCTTAACCTCTCTGTGCTTCAATTTCCTCCTCTATAATATGAGGATTATAATAACACCTATCCTACAAAATTGTTATGAGAGTAAGTGAGTTAATGTGCATCAAACACTTAGCATAGCTTCTCATACAGAGTAAGTGCTCAAAAAACAGTTGACTTTCACTTGGTCAAACTTCTGTCACTCATTTAAACACTAGATTGAAAATGTTTTAACCTGAAACTCCCAAATTAGCATTTATTTCGTAGCACTAATGAGTTGAAAATACTCTTTTCATTGCTTTCCATTGCACAACACACTCCTGCGTTTTCTCCTACGTCTCTGTCCACTCATTTCTGGACGCATCCTATTTTACCTGACCAAGGCTTTGTCCCAGGACCTCTTCTCATTTGGCTGTATAGTTTCTCTATACCTAGGATTTCAATTTACACCTATACACAGTCAAATCTCAAAGTTATATCTCTTGACCAGATCTCTATTTTGAGCCCCACATTTATATAAACAATTGTTTACTTGATATCATTTCTTGGATATCTCATTAACACCTCAAACTCAACATGCTCCAGCTTGAACTCATTAACTTCTTCCCAAACTGGGTCCTCTTCTGGTATTCCTTCAGTGACTGGCCCTACACTATCCTACATTAAATTATGCAAGCTCCAACTCTCTCTCTCCCTCTGTCTCCTTCATTCTCTCTCTCACCTGCCATAGCCAATCCATAATCTTGTCCTATTGATTGTAGCTCCTAAATATCTCTTGGCTCCCCCCAGTTTATCTCTATCTCCATCACTTACCAACCTAACCAGTCACCATCATCTTTCACTTGGACTACTGCGGTAGCCTCCCAATTGAACTGTCTGCCACTAATCTTGGACCCCATCTAATCTGTTCAATAATACAACCAAAGTGATTTTTTTAATGCCAATATCTGATGCCCCTCCTCTCTCTCTCTGTCACACTCACACACACACACACACACACACACACACACACGCACTGAGCTCTCTTTAGTTGCTTTCTATTGCTCATAGGATAAAAAGAAAATTTTTTCTTAATAAAGCATATGAAGCGATGCATGATTTGGTCCCTCCCTATCTCTTCAGTCTCAATTTGTGCTAAGTTCTCTCTGTGTGTTTTTTTTTTTTTTTTTTAGTCTTCCTCTTTTTAGTTCTATAATACTTGGCATGCTCTTTCCCACCACAAGACCATTGTATTTGCTGTAACCTCTACTTAGAATGTTCTTCCCATCCTTCCCCATCTGATTAACTTCTGCCAGTCCTTCAGTTCTCATCTCATGCATCACCTCTTCAGGGAAGACTACCTTCCCTGACTTTCATGACTAGCTCACACCAATCTATTCTAGATTCTTATGACACCTCATACCTCTTCTTCATGTAATGTGTCATAGCTGGAGATTTATGTGATTTTTAATGTCTCTCTTCCTCGCTAGACCACGTGGACAGAGTCCTCGTCTTTTGTTGCCCACCATTGTATCTTTAGCGTCTATCCCAGTGCCTCGCACGTGGTAGATGTTTAGTATCTATTTGTAAGCTAACTGAATAACTGAATAAGGCTTGGAACAATGTGAGAGCAGTGTGAAGATTCCTATCCCCATATCTACTGGAAAGTAAGAATTGACAGGGTATGACAACAAAGAGGTTTAAGAGATAAAGAAGAGAGAGAAATCTCAGAGAAATCAAATTTTGCTTCCGGGCAACTTGGAGAATAGTGGTAATATTCATAAAAACAGAAAAATTGGGAAGGCAGCCTCACTCAGAAGAAAAACACCCAGTTCAGATGTGGGCAAGTGGAATTTAGGATAATAGTGAATATCCAGGTGAAAATGGTACATAGCAAAATTCAAGGCTGAGTCACGATCTTTCTCCAATTCAAATCACCCAAAATGAAATCATTCATGTTTAACTTAGGGAAATTAGTATTTTGAATTCATCCATCTGAGAAGCATATTACCTATGATGTAGGAATAACTGTGGTAGTAGACAATCTACTGATTTGTTTCACTGTCTTGGGCATTAAAATTACTTATAATTTGCATATCCAGAAATTTTGAGGTGTGTGTAGGATGTTCTTTAGGATTTTGTGGTCATTAGCAAGTAGAATGAGTAACAATCCTGTAACTGACCATATTAGATGAGTTGATAAAAGTACACACGTTTATAAGGGGAAAAGTCGAAGCTATACAAAAAGTACTTTTTCACTTAATTTTATGACATTTTTCCAATTATCACAGATCCACATTATGTTAGGCCTTATCAAGAAACTGGTATACTTCAGCAGCCAAACGTGTATTTCAAGCTTTATGCTTTCAAATTTGTCCATAACTTCATGTGAAAGGAGAATTGTCGGGATCTTGTTTCCAATTTTGTAGATGGGTTTACACCAGCCAACTGGCTTAGCAAACCTCTGTGAAAGTGTCACTTCTAGCACATTTGAGGAGTGTGGCATCCTACAGCCTGAAATCACTCTATGAATACACTAATTGTTGAGAGCAGAGCTCACAATTCCCTCTCCTTTACAAAACATTAATGATTTAACTGCATTCACTTTTTAGGAAAACAATAAAACACTAAATACCATAAAAGCCTAAGTTATCTTCTTTGATGCAGCATTCAAAGAGTACTATTGGAGTAATCCATAAGTAGTGGAAAACTCTTTTAGAAGACGGGAAATGGGAGTTAGACACGGTATTTTTATCAGAGAGGGGTAAGTCATAGATGTAGCAATTGTTATTAACACTTCCAGTAAGCACCTCAAGAAGGAATATAAGATTTAGAAAGATAAAAACAAATGAGTTGAGCTAAATTGCCAAGCAGGTGGCATTTTAAGTAGCAGAGACCTCAAGAAATAATGCATCTTACATTGCTCCATTTTAACCTAAAGTCTGGCTTTGTATATTTCAGCAAACCTTCCATTAAATCTTTCAGATGCAAGGTTTCTTCCAGAGGGACTGCTGTATCAAATTTTTCTTCTAAAGTCTGTATTAATAAAGACTGAAATCTTCATTCATTAAAATCCCAGAATTTTAGAGCCAGGACTTGGAGATTATATTCAATGCTTTCATTTAGAGATGAGGCTCAGAGAAGTGCAGTGTTGAGATGAGATTTTCACAGATAAAAGATTTAGAGAAGAAATTAGACAGCATGTAGCAATGCTTCAATTATCCAGCACTCATAAATGTATGCCCTCAATTTAAATGGAAACGCCCCAATCCAAGGAGAAAGAAAGAAAGAGACTCTATCGGAAGGTACCAAGGAGAAACAAAGTTAAATACTAAATGCCAAGTTCTGCAAGTGCTGAACAGTGCAAGAAACAGCAGTCACCCAAAACAGTGAAACAAACTTTAGAGGACAGCATTGCAATGCTAAACTAAAACATCAAGGTGACTTTGCTGGCCCAGGAATCAAAACTCAGTGGGGATCCCAAATTATGGACATTCTCTGATATAATATCTGTCTTGAATAATCATTCATATCCTAGATAAAGACAATTCAGTCAAACGATCAGTAGCTTTTTAGAATCAGGATCCATTGGAATTAAAGATTCCTATAAACCTCACATCTAGAAATTAATTACAATGGGTTGGCATTGAAAATGATTGAACATTCAAGATCATTTTGTATAATGTAGACTGATACTGAATATAAATTTCTTTTATAACTTAATTTGTTTATTGGTGACCTTATTGTCTTAAGCTGTACATACTTTTGTTTTTCTTAAATTCAGTAATTCAGACTTTCTGTGCACCTATCATTTCTAATGAGTGAAGTTCACTTTACTTCTGCTTCATCAATCTTTCTCTTTTCCCTATATGTGGTGGGGATTTTTTTTATCCTAAATGGCACACTTATCTCCATTGAATTTAATGCCTGTCCTTCTCGGAAAAGAAAATGTTGTAAGTGAGTAAGGTAGTTACAATGCCAGTGATATTATCTCTGTCATTTTGTTGCACCCTATCTGTCTACGCATATACACTCAAGAGCTTTTACTGCCCAAGAACTGATGTTAAAAGCAAATGCAGACTTCTCAACTGAACAAGATGGCATAGATCCACTTTTCTCTGCTCCTCCCCAAAAGGTACAACTACAAATCCTGGAAATGGTGTAAGAGACAACCAAAGAACTACAAAATGTGCTAAGAATAAAACAAACTGGTTTGGGACCCCAAGAATAAAGGAACAACATAGTGGCAGTTATCTTCTCCCCCTCACCAAACCCAACATAAAAATGTGGCCCAGGACCTATGCTTCCCAATCCCCAACTTAGCAACAGAAGTCAGTCCAAGTAGGTTCATTCCCCTTCTGGATCAAATGGGAGTCCCTCTGACAACCTCAGGCAAGTCGGATACTCCAGCAAGGGAGACGGACTGGGCACCTTGCTAACAATAAGCAACCAAGAGAAGCATTCTCCTTCCCTGTCAGGCCTGAATCTCCCCTCTCCACCAAAAAACACTGGCTGAACAGAACCCAGTCTAGGAAGACTATTTGTTTTTGCCAACCCAAGTTTCTCCTCACCCACTCAGAAAAACCAAGGCAGGCAGGCATAAGAGTAAAAAAGGAGCCAGTAATAGCAAGTGGCCTGATCCAGGAAGTCTCTTTATCCCTGCAGTACTGAGATTCTCCTCCCTCACCCAGAGACACCAAGGCAGGCAGGGGAAACAAGAAAAAGGGGATCTCCAGCAGCAGGTGGCCAAGTCTACGAAAACTAGCCCAATATTTTCCTTTCCTGTCCAGAGACTAGCGGAAGCCAAGAGGCATTGGTAGGGGGATGCCCCCACATCCATCTCCCTCTGAGAGAGAGTTGGAGGCCTGGCCTGAGGAGATGCCTTCTGCTCTCCACCCAAGAAGCACCAGCAGAGACAGGTGGAAGTCTCAGGGGTACCGGATAAATCAAGCAAGATGAAACAACATCACAAAGACTCTAAAAATTAAGTTGTATTTGGAAGTACAGCCCACAAAAATGGACCATGACCTGTGTGCTAAGCCCAACCAGAATGACTGACTGCTAAAATAAAAGATTTAAAGAAGACACAGAATCTCCTAACATAATTGACAAAATGTCCAGGATACAATTTTTTTTTAATTACCTGTCATATTTAGAAGCAACAAAATCACAACTTGAGTAAGAAAAGATAATCAACTGATGCTAAAACCTAGATGAATCAGTCACTGGAATTATCTGACAATGATATTAAAGCAATCATCATATAAATAATTCTGCAAGCAATTACAAATTCTCTTGAAATGAAAAAAAAAAAAAGAATCTCAGAAAAGAAATAAAAATTGTTAAGAAAGAATCAAGGCGATGGGTTCATAGGTGCAGCAAACCACCATGGCATACATTTACCTAGGTAACAAACCTGAAAATCCTGAACTTAAACTTTTTGAAATTATTTGGAAAAAAATAAAATGGGACCAGGCACGGTGACTCATGCCTGTAATCCCAGCACTTTGGGAGGAAAGGCGGATGGATCATGTGAGTCCAGGAGTTTCAGACCAGCCTGGCCAATATGATGAAACCCCATTTCTACTAAAAATACAAAAATTAGCCAGACATGGTGGTGGATGCCAGATACTCAGGAGGCTGAGACATGAGAATCCCTTGAACCTGGGAGACGGAGGTTCCAGTGAGCCGAGATCACACCACTGCACTCCAGCCTGGGCGACAGAACGAGACTCTGTATTGAAAAAAACAAAGAAACAAAAAAAAAAAAAAAAAAAGGAACCAAATGGAAATTATAGAATGAAAGAATACAAAGGCAAATTTTTAAGACCAGTTGGATGGACTTAATAGTACAGTAGAGATGACAGAAGATAGAACAGGTAAACATAATGATAAAATAATAGATTTCACCTGATCTAAACAATAGAGAAAATGCATTGAAAAGAAAAATGAAGATAGCCTCAATGACCTGTGGAACAATAACAAAATATCCAACATTCATATTACCATAACCTTAAAAGAGAGGAGAAAGACAATGGGGCTGAATGTATATTAAAAAAAAAAAAAAAAAAAAAAAAGGCTAAAAGCTTCCCAAATTTGACAAAAGACACAAACCTAGAGATTCCAAAAGCTAAACAAATTCCAAGAAGGATAAAAGCCAAAGAAATCTGTGGCAAGGCACATCATAATTGAACTTTTGAGAACTAAAAGACAAAAGATTTTGAAAGTAGACAGAAAGAAACAAACATTACTTATAGAAGAGCAACAACTTAAATGATAGATTTCTCATTCAGAACTAAGGAGACCAGAAGAAGCTGTCATAAAATTTTTCAAAAGCTGATAGAAAAGAATTGTTGACCATGAATTCTATATCCAGCAAAGCTATCTTACAGAAATAAAATGGAAATGAAAACATTCTCTGATGAAGGAAAATTAAGATACCTTGTCACTAGCAGACCTATCTTTAAAAGATTAGCTAAAGGAATTACTTTAAACAGAAATAATTTTTTTTAAGAATCTTGGAGAATCAGAAAGAAAAAATGAGCAAAGGAAAGACCAAAAATATGGGTATATAAAATAGATGATCCTTTTCCTCATGAGTTTTATAAATCATATTTGATGATTGAGACAAAAATTGTAACATCTGATATTTAAAACAACAAAATTTAAAAGTGGCTGGATATGGCAGCTCTTGCCTATAATCTCAGAACTTGGGGAGATCAAAGCAGAAGGATTGCTTGAAGCCAGGAGTTCAAGACCAACCTGGGCAACAAAGTGAGACCCTAACTCTACCAAAAATTAAAAAACAAAATAGTCGGATGTGGTGGTGCACACCTATAGTCCCAGCTACTTGGGAAACTGAGACAGGAGGATTGCTTGAGCCCAGGAGTTTGAGGTTGCAGTGAGCTGTGATCATGCCACTGCACTCCACTTCTCTCCAGTCTGGATGACAGAGTGAGATCCCTTCTCAAAAAAAATCTGAACAGTGAGGAAGGTCAAAGGACCAAAATGGAAGTGAGGTTTCCATACTTCACTCAAACTGGTAAAATGTTGACAACAGTAGGCTACGGTAGGTCACATTTTCATATTGTAATACCAAGACCAACCACTAGGAAAACCATACAAAGAAAAACTCAAAACCCCATAAATAAATCAAGTATGCTCGAGTAACCCATAGGTTGCTGTTTACAAAAGAATATACTTCGAATATCATCTTATAGGTAGGTTGAAAGTAGAAGAATGGAAAAATTATACCACGCAAGCAGTAAGTTTAAGGAAAGTAAAAATGGCTATAATAATATTCACTAGAGTACAGAGCAAGGAAAATTACTGGACTCAAGAAAAGACACTACATAATACTAAATGCATTGCTCCACCAGGAAGACATGGTGATCCTAAATGCATACATATCAAACAACAGAGTCTCAAAATACATGAAGCAAAACTGATGGAGCTGAAAGGAAAAATGGTAAATCCATAATTATAGTTAGGAATTTTAATACTCCTGTCTCAACAAGTGATAAAGCTACTAAACAGAAAATCAGCAAGTATATAGAAGTTCTGAACAACACAATCAACAGACTTTAGTTGACATAGAGCACTCCAGTCAACAGTGGCAGAATATATATATTTTTGAAGCACTCATGAAATATTCACCAACATAGACCATATACAGGGCCATAAAACAAACTTCATTTAAAAGAAGTAAATTTATAAGACTGCCCTCTCTGATTATTATGAAATCAGACTAGAAACCAATTACAGAAAGACCATAGAAAAGTTCTAAACAACACACTTCTGCATAACCCATGAATCAAAGAAGACATTTTAAGAAAAAAAAAAGTAAAACATTGAATTAAATAAAATTATTTTAATCAAATTAAATTTAATTTAAAAAATTTGGGAGATGCAACTAAAACAGTGCTGAGAAGGAAGATTATAGCACTAAATGCATACCTTTAAAAGGAGGAAAGATCTCAAAACAATAATCTCAGCTCCCACCTCAAGAGTCTAAAAAAAATCCCAAGATAAATCCAAAGCAGGCAGAAGAAAAAATAATCAAGACCATAAAAGAACTCAATGAAATTAAAAATAAGAAAACAATAGAGAAAAATCAATGGAACAAAGATGATTTTTTAAAGTCAATAAAATTGATAAACCTATAGCAAGACTGATAAAAGTAAAAAGAGAAAAGCACAAGTCAGTCACCAATATCATAAATGAAACAGAGAATATCACTACTTATTCTGCAGCAATTAAAAAGATAATAAGAGAGTATTATGAATAACTTTATGTTCACAAATTCAACAAGTTAGAAGAAATAGACAACTCCTCAAAACCCATAAATTACCAAAGCGCCATCAAGAGGAAATAGACAATATGAATAGCCCTTAGCTATTAACGAAATTGAACTAGTAATTTAAAAGCCTTCACAAAAGAATCTCCAGGCCCAGATGATTTCAATGGAGTTTACTGCCAAGGAAGAATTAACACCAATTTTATAGAATCTCTTCCAGAAAAGAGGAACAAACGCTTTCCAACACATTTTATGAGGCCAGTGTCATCCTGATACTGAAATCAGACAGAGACAGTAAAAAAAAGAAACTACAGACCAATATCTCTCCTGAAATTAAATACAAAAATCCTCAACAATATATGAGCAAACTAAATGAAACAATGTATAAAAATAATTATATACCACGACCAAGTGGGATCTATTCCAAATATGCAAAGCTGGCTAAACCTTTGAAAATCTATCAACATAACCCACAATATCAACAAGATAAAGAAGAAAAATCATATCAACTGATCCAAAAAAAGGCATTTGACAAAAACTCATATCCCTTCACAATACAATCTCTGGGCAAGTTAAGAATAGAGGGGATTTTTAGCAACATGGTAAAGGGCATCATCAAGAAACCTACAGCTAACATCAACTGTAATGGTGAAAGATTGAATGTTTTCCAGCTAAGATCAGGAACAAGGCGAGGATGTCCACTCTCACCAGTATGATTCAACGTGGTACTGGAAGTTAGAGGCACTCCAACAAGGCAAAAAAAAAAAAAAAAAAAAAAAATTTTGAAGACATTGCAGATTATGCAGTAGTCCAGATACAAAATCTCAAGGAATCTTCAAGAAAAAAAATTTATCAGAACTCATAAATGAGTTCAGAATACAAAATCAACACACAAAAAGCAATCACATTTCTATGTCCTAAAAATGAACACGCAGAAACTGAAATCAAAAGCACAATGCTATTTCACAATTGCTCCAATGAAAATGAAATACTTAGGTATACACTTAAAGCATGTGTATGCTGAAAATCACAAAATGCTAATGAAAGAAATCAAGGAAAACCTTAAAAAATGGAGAGGCACGCTGTGTTCACGTATTGGAAGATTCGATATAGTAAAGACGTCAGTTCTCTTCAAATTGATATACAGATATAATCCAATTCCTGTCAATATTCCATCAAGGTTATATGCAAACAGACAAGCTTAGTCTAAAATTTTTATGGAAATGCACAATCCCTGAAATAACTAAACCAAATTTTGAAAAGAAGAATAAGGTTAGAGGAATCACTCTACCCAATATTAAGGCTTGATGTAAAGTTACAGCAATCAAGATAGTGTGGTATTGGCAGAGGGATAGATATATAGATGATTGGAACAGATAGAAAACTCAGAAACAGACACATATAAATATGCTCAACTGATTTTTGACAAAGGTACAAAATCAACTCAATAAAGCAAGGATAACCTTTTCAACAAATAATACTGAAGCAATCGGACATCAATAGACCAAAAA
>NW_012104876.1:190632-191509 GCF_000951045.1 Mandrillus leucophaeus | reverse complement strand
GTCACTGGAATTATCTGACAATGATATTAAAGCAATCATCATATAAATAATTCTGCAAGCAATTACAAATTCTCTTGAAATGAAAAAAAAAAAAAATCTCAGAAAAGAAATAAAAATTGTTAAGAAAGAATCAAGGCGATGGGTTCATAGGTGCAGCAAACCACCATGGCATACATTTACCTAGGTAACAAACCTGAAAATCCTGAACTTAAACTTTTTGAAATTATTTGGAAAAAAATAAAATGGGACCAGGCACGGTGACTCATGCCTGTAATCCCAGCACTTTGGGAGGAAAGGCGGATGGATCATGTGAGTCCAGGAGTTTCAGACCAGCCTGGCCAATATGATGAAACCCCATTTCTACTAAAAATACAAAAATTAGCCAGACATGGTGGTGGATGCCAGATACTCAGGAGGCTGAGACATGAGAATCCCTTGAACCTGGGAGACGGAGGTTCCAGTGAGCCGAGATCACACCACTGCACTCCAGCCTGGGCGACAGAACGAGACTCTGTATTGAAAAAAACAAAGAAACAAAAAAAAAAAAAAAAAAAGGAACCAAATGGAAATTATAGAATGAAAGAATACAAAGGCAAATTTTTAAGACCAGTTGGATGGACTTAATAGTACAGTAGAGATGACAGAAGATAGAACAGGTAAACATAATGATAAAATAATAGATTTCACCTGATCTAAACAATAGAGAAAATGCATTGAAAAGAAAAATGAAGATAGCCTCAATGACCTGTGGAACAATAACAAAATATCCAACATTCATATTACCATAACCTTAAAAGAGAGGAGAAAGACAATGGGGCTGAATGTATATTTAAAAAAAAAAAAAAAAAAAAAAAAAGGCTAAAAGCTTCCCAAATTT